>NW_022630997.1:48340139-48389275 GCF_010015895.1 Lontra canadensis | reverse complement strand
CCCCCCCCCCCCCCCCCCCCCCCCACGATTTGGGATCTCTTCTGATTTGGCTAAAGCATATTTTCCTGGGGTTGTTGCCACCCTTTTAGTATTTTACTTGTTCCTTCATATACTCTTATCTGGACAAAATGACAAGGCAGAAAAATTCACCACAAAAAAAAAGAACAAGAGGCAGTACCAAAGGCTAGGGACCTAATCAATACAGACATTGGTAATATGTCAGATCTAGAATTCAGAATGACGATTCTCAAGGTTCTAGCTGGGCTCGAAAAAGGCATGGAAGATATTAGAGAAACCCTCTCAGGAGATATAAAAGCCCTTTCTGGAGAAATAAAAGAACTAAAATCTAATCAAGTTGAAATAAAAAAAGCTATTAATGAGGTGCAATAAAAAATGGAGGCGCTCACTGCTAGGACAAATGAGGCAGAAGAAAGAATTAGCGATATAGAAGATGAAATGACAGAGAATAAAGAAGCTGAGCAAAAGAGGGACAAACAGCTACTGGACCACGAGGGCAGAATTCGAGAGATAAGTGACACCATAAGACGAAACAACATTAGAATAATTGGGATTCCAGAAGAAGAAGAAAGAGAGGGGAGCAGAAGGTATATTGGAGAGAATTATTGGAGAGAATTTCCCCAATATGGCAAAGGAAACAAGCATCAAAATCCAGGAGAGTCAGAGAACCCCCCTCAAAATCAATAAGAATAGGTCCACACCCAGTCACCTAATAGTAAAATTTACAAGTCTTAGTGACAAAGAGAAAATCCTGAAAGCAGCCCGGGAGAAGAAGTCTGTAACATACAATGGTAAAAATATTAGATTGGCAGCAGACTTATCCATAGAGACCTGGCAGGCCAGAAAGAGCTGGCATGATATATTCAGAGTACTAAACGAGAAAAACATGCAACCAAGAATACTATATCCATCTAGGCTATCATTGAAAATAGAAGGAGAGATTAAAAGCTTCCAGGACAAACAAAAACTGAAAGAATTTGCAAACACCAAGCCAGCTCTACAGGAAATATTGAAAGGGAGAAGAGAGAGCCTAAAAGTAGTAGATCAGAAAGGAACAGAAACAATATATAATAACAGTCACCTTACAGGCAATACAATGGCAATAAATTCATATCTCTCAATAGTTACCCTGAATGTTAATGGGCTAAATGCCCCAATCAAAAGACACAGTATCAGAATGGATAAAAAAACAAAACCCATCTATATGTTGCCTACAAGAAACTCATTTTAAACCCGAAGACACCTCCAGATTTAAAGTGAGGGGGTGGAAAAGAATTTCCCATGCTAATGGACATCAGAAGAAGCAGGAGTGGCAATCCTTATATCAGATCAATTAGATTTTAAGCCAAAGACTATAATAAGAGATGAAGAAGGACACTATATCATACTTAAAGGATCTGTCCAACAAGAAGATCTAAGAATTGTAAATATCTATGCCCCTAACGTGGGAGCAGCCAACTATATAAACCAATTAATAACAAAATCAAAGAAACACATTGACAATAATACAATAATAGTAGGGGACTCTAACACTCCCCTCACTGAAATGGACAGATCATCCAAGCAAAAGATCAACAAGGAAATAAAGGCCTTAAATGACACACTGGACCAGATGGATATCACAGATATATTCAGAACATTTCATCCCAAAGCAACAGAATACACATTCTTCTCTAGTGCACATGGAACATTCTCCAGAATAGATCACATCCTTGGTCCTAAATCAGGTCTCAGCCACTATCAAAAGATTGGGATAATTCCCTGCATATTTTCAGACCACAATGCTCTGAAGGTAGAACTCAATCACAAGAGGAAAGTTGGAAAGAACCCAAATACATGGAGACTAAACAGCATCCTTCTAAAGAATGAATGGGTCAACCAGGAAATTAAAGAAGAATTGAAAAAATTCATGGAAACAAATGATCATGAAAATACAACGGTTCAAAATCTGTGGGACACAACAAAGGCAGTCCTGAGAGGAAAATATATAGTGGTACAAGCCTTTCTCAAGAAAAAAGAAAGGTCTCAAGTACACAGCCTAACCCTACACCTAAAGGAGCTGGAGAAAGAAAAAGAAAGAAACCCTAAACCCAGCAGGAGAAGAGAAATCATAAAGATCAGAGCAGAAATCAATGAAATAGAAACCAAAAAAACAATAGAACAAATCAACGAAACTAGGAGCTGGTTCTTTGAAAGAATTAATAAGATTGATAAACCCCTGGCCAGACTTATCAAAAAGAAAAGAAAAAGGACCCAAATAAATAAAATCAAGAATGAAAGAGAAGAGATCACAACTAACACCAAAGAAATACAGACAATTATAAGAACATATTATGAGCAACTCTATGCCAACAAATTTGACAATCTAGTAGAAATGGATGCATTCCCAGAGACATATAAACTACCACAACTGAACCAGGAAGAAATGGAAAGCCTGAACAGACCCATAACCAGTAAGGAGATTGAAACAGTCATCAGAAATCTCCAAACAAACAAAAGCCCAGGGCCAGACGGCTTCCCAGGGGAATTCTACCAAACATTTAAAGAAGAACTAATTCCTATTCTCCTGAGACTGTTCCAAAAAATAGAAATGGAAGGAAAACTTCCAAACTCATTTTATGAGGCCAGCATCACCTTGATCCCCAAACCAGACAAGGATCCCATCAAAAAAGAGAACTACAGACCAATATCCTTGATGAACACAGATGCAAAAATTCTCACCAAAATTCTAGCCAATAGGATTCAACAGTACATTAAAAGGATTATTCACCACGACCAAGTGGGATTTATTCCAGGGCTGCAAGGTTGGTTCAACATTCGCAAATGAATCAATGTGATAAAACACATTAATAAAAGAAAGAACAAGAGCCATATGATACTCTCCATAGATGCTGAAAAAGCATTTGACAAAGTACAGCATCCCTTCCTGATCAAAACTCTTCAAAGAGTAGGGATAGAGGGCACATACCTCAATATTATCAAAGCCATCTATGAAAAACCCATCGCAAATATCATTCTCAATGGAGAAAAACTGAAAGCTTTTCCGCTAAGGTCAGGAACACGGCAGGGATGTCCGTTATCACCACTGCTATTCAACATAGTACTAGAAGTCCTAGCCTCAGCAATCAGACAACAAAAAGAAATTAAAGGCATCCAAATTGGCAAAGAAGTCAAACTATCACTCTTCGCAGATGATATGATACTATATGTGGAAAACCCAAAAGACTCCACTCCAAAACTGCTAGAACTTGCATAGGAATTCAGTAAAGTGTCAGGATATAAAATCAATGCACAGAAATCAGTCGCATTATTCTACACCAACAACAAGACAGAAGAAAGAGAAATTAAGGAGTCAATCCCATTTACAATTGCACCCAAAACTATAAGATACCTAGGAATAAACCTAACCAAAGAGACTAAGTATCTATACACAGAAACCTATAAAGTGCTCATGAAAGAAATTGAGGAAGACACAAAGAAATGGAAAAATGTTCCATGCTCCTGGATTGGAAGAATAAATATTGTGAAAATGTCTATGCTACCTAAAGCAATCTACACATTTAATGCAATTCCTATCAAAGTACCATCCATGTTTTTCAAAGAAATGGAACAAACAATCCTAAAATTTATATGGAACCAGAAAAGACCACGAATAGCCAAAGGAATATTGAAAAAGAAAGCCAATGTTGGTGGCATCACAATTCCGGACTTCAAGCTCTATTACAAAGCTGTCGTCATCAAGACAGCATGGTACTGGCACAAAAACAGACACATAGATCAATGGAACAGAATAGAGAGCCCAGAAATAGACCCTCAACTCTCTGGTCAACTAATCTTTGACAAAGCAGGAAAGAATGTCCAATGGAAAAAAGATAGCCTCTTCAATAAATGGTGTTGGGAAAATTGGATAGCCACATGCAGAAAAATGAAATTGGATCATTTCCTTACACCACACACGAAAATAGACTCAAAATGGATGAAGGACCTCAATGTGAGAAAGGAATCCATCAAAATCCTTGAGGAGAACACAGGCAGCAACCTCTTCAACCTCAACCGCAGCAACATCTTCCTAGGAACATCGCCAAAGGCAAGGGAAGCAAGGGCAAAATGAACTATTGGGATTTTATCAAGATCAAAAGCTTTTGCACAGCAAAGGAAACAGTTCACAAAATCAAAAGACAACTGACAGAATGGGAGAAGATATTTGCAAACGACATATCAGATAAAGGGCTAGTGTCCAGAATCTATAAAGAACTTATCAAACTCAACACCCAAAGAACAAATAATCCAATCAAGAAATGGGCAGAAGACATGAACAGACATTTCTGCAAAGAAGACATCCAGATGGCCAACAGACACATGAAAAAGTGCTCCATATCACTCGGCATCAGGGAAATACAAATCAAAACCACAATGAGATACCACCTCATACCAGTCAGAATGGCTAAAATTAACAGGTCCGGAAATGACAGATGCTGGCGAGGATGCGGAGAAAGGGGAACCCTCCTACACTGTTGGTGGGAATGCAAGCTGGTGCAACCACTCTGGAAAACAGCATGGAGGTTCCTCAAAATGTTGAAAATAGAACTACCCTATGACCTAGCAATTGCACTGCTGGGTATTTACCCTAAAGATACAAACGTAGTGATCCAAAGGGGAACGTGCACCCGAATGTTTATAGCAGCAATGTCTACAATAGCCAAACTATGGAAAGAACCTAGATGTCCATCAACAGACAAATGGATAAAGAAGATGTGGTGTATATACACAATGGAATACTATGCCGCCATCAAAAGAAATGAAATCTTTCCATTTGCGACGACGTGGATGGAACTAGAGGGTATCATGCTTAGCGAAATAAGTCAATCGGAGAAAGACAACTATCATATGAACTCCCTGATATGAGGGAGAGGAGATGCAACATGGGGGGTTAAGGGGGTAGGAGAAGAGTTAATGAAGCAAGATGGGATTGGGAGGGAGATAAACCATAAGTGACTCTTAATCTCACAAAACAAACTGAGGGTTGCTGGGGGGAGGGGGGTTGGGAGAGGGGGTGGGGTTATGGACACTGGGTAGGGTATGTGCTATGGTGAGTGCTGTGAAGTGTGTAAACCTGGCGATTCACAGACCTGTACCCCTGGGGAAAAAAATATATGTTTATAAAAAATAAAATTTAAAAAAAAAAAAAGAAGCAGTCTAGCACATGTAAGAGTTACATAAGTAACCATAAATAAGTAACCATAAGTTAACATAAGTTAAAATATAAAAATATTAAAAAATAAGTTAAAATATAAAACAAGATATAAAAATATCTCATTTACGTATTTGTTTTTACATTGATTATCTCCAGCTCTCATATAGAATGAAAGCTCCAAAAGGACAGGCACTTTGAGTATTATGTTCACTACAGTATCCTCAATGACTATTAAAGAAGCTGGTACTCAAGAAACATTTGTGGACTGAATGAATCTTCTGTTTGGTAGTGTAACTCTCCCTAAAAACCAGTACCCAGGGACCTACATACAATGAAGTTAAAACCCCTGCCTCCCGATGAGATCTTTCTGGTAACTATTATTTACGAAAACTCTTATTTAGAAAGCCTACAAACAACTACAACATGTGATCTCACCTCAGTCATACTTTTGTTCATAATGGCTTTCAAGTATTTGTCTCTGCATTTCATGATTTATTAAAAAAAATCTTACAAAAATGAAAATCATAATAATTATGTTTTGGCATTTGACAGTGTACTGAGCACAGAGAAATAAGGGTTTCAATAAGAAGATGGCTGTCATCTCTTTATTAACTTATCAGCAAAGCTTGGCTAATAGGCACTTTCCTCCCAGGTCATAGATGTATTTGCTTAAGAGCACAACCATGAATTCTTCCTGGAATGCTGACAGGCAGTTTTGTACTCACAAGCTGTGATAAGTCCCTTAGATTTTTGACTCATTTCCCCTGGGAGGCCTTGCATTACAATCTGCTTTTCAAATTGAGGGCCCCCGATTCTCAGATTGGTATCAAAGCTCTCTAAAGACCAAAGCCTCTTTTCTTAAAATGGTTCACCTCACTATTATATTATCCATAAAATATCTCTTTCTACACAATACTGCTTGCAAGGAGCACCTGAGTGGCTCAGTTGGTTAAGAGTCTGACCCTTGTTTTCAGTTTAGGTCAGATCTCAGGGTGGTGAGATTAAACCCCTGTTAGGGTTCACACTCAGCAGGGTATCTGCTTGAGGTTCTCTCTGGCTCCCTCTATCCCACCTCCCTCTATCCCACCAAAAAATAAATAAATCTTAAAAAAATATGTATTGCTTGGCAAATGAAATGATACTTTTGGCAGACAATGAGAGTTGTTGAGCAGGGAGAGAAAAAGAATTCTAAATAAAAATAAAATATTCTACTAGAAACTGGCTACAGGTGGTTTTCATTTCCTTCTTTTTTTTTTTCCTTTCCCTAGTGGGAAGGGGTAACCTCACAGTATTTTAAAATTAAGTGTGAAGGCCTTAAAGCAACCATTTTCCAATTTGTCACAGTTTCTTCCAGATTTATGCCTATTAAAGTAACTTCTCTGGCTTCCTCTTTCCATCTGCATAATTTAAATATCTTCACCATTACCACCAAAAATATTCAACAGCATTTATAGGTGAGGGAAAATAGGTCTACAATTTTGCCTATGTCACCTAGGAATGGAGCTAAAGTCTTTGGAAAATATTATTCAATCACTCATTTGCCAGAGTAAAAAAAAATAATTTGAAATGACCCTACATAACAGGCATACATATAAAGTCAATGTGGATACAGAAATAAGTAATGATAACAAAATGGAAAAAAAAAAAAAGCAAATTTTACAAACACCAAGACTAAGATAATTATCAATATTAAATCTTAAATTTACTCCAAATTCAACTGTAGTAGATAACTAAAGATAAGTACATGAAATTATGTAAGTTTATTATCTGGTAAAAGAAATGTTCTGAAGAGTATGTTTTGTCTTGTTTTATGACAATAAATTCCTTAATAAATAAGTATATTGCTATGGATCCTATGCAAGATATTTTTAATATATGAGTATTTTTTAAGAAAATAAGGATATGTGGATTCTATACATCATTAAGGGCTGTTACATTAAATTAGTATCAAAATATTATTTGATAGAGTTACTTAATACTCTCTCTTCTCTCTTTTCTTTCTGACTTCCTTTTTATCATTTTGTTGCTTTCACACCTAATAATACTTCCACCACAGTGTCTTTCTTTATGGAATTTTTTGAACATGAGGATTCATCCTTCCTCTTGAGAACTTAAGAAAAAAAGTTGTCAGAATTCATCATATAATGGAGCAATGTTGCATGTATAGATTGGAACAGATTAGAATAATGAAATTGGTCTACCATGTAAAAGATTAGGTAGCAATTTCTTTTTTTTTTTTTAATTTATTTGACAGAGATCACAAGTAGGCAGAGAGGCAGGCAGAGAGAGAGAGAGAGATAGGAGGAAGCAGGCTCCCCGCTGAGCAGAGAACCCGATGTGGGGGCTCGATCCCAGAACCCTGAGATCATGACCTGAGCTGAAGGCAGAGGCTTTAACCCACTGAGCCACCCAGGTGCCCCTAGGTACCAATTTCTATCTTTTGTTTTCTTCCTCCATTTTTGAAAAGACAAGACTAAGAATTCTTATGGCTGTTAGAAGATGTAAAGGAATCCTACATACTAAAATAATCTTTGTTGCTTTTGTATTTATAGGATTATGAATGTTTTGAAGCTGTTTCATTTCTTTGCTTTCTTGTAATACTTTCAAAAATTTTGACTCAGAGATTCTAGTCTCCATGTTGTTTTTCTTAATCGGTTCTTGCTTACTTATTAGTGTGTAGATGCCTTTTCCTAAATAAACACATTTGGCATGGGAAAAAAAAAAGAAAATATGTAGCTTTAAAGAATTCAATATTTTTTAGACAAATTGTTCTTTCTAGCATCATTTACATATGGGTTTCAAGGAACACAAGATTGCTATAATATCTTAAATATATGGTTTTGTACCCATCTACTTATCCATAGAAAGAATCCTTTTATTTTTAAGCAAAAATTTGACTATTAAACATTTGAAAATATTATAAAAATATTATACTAAGAAGAAATAATTAACATATAGATCCACCATTTTTTGTTCATCCTGTGAAGTAGACAATAACATCAACTGAGTGATTCTAGAGGGCAAGAATTATATTCCAATGTTTTCTCCTAGTTTTCTGTATGATTTATAAAACCCACTCAACCTCTCTGGGATCAAAACCTTGCTAAATGTTTTGTTTAAAACAAATGCAAATTCTGTTTTAATAACAAAGTGATACATAAATATCAAATAATACTGCTATTTTTTTTTTGTGAAGGAGCCAAGGCCCAGAATTCTGAAATAGTTAAGTCCCAGGGACACGAGGGTCAAAATGCATTAGAGACTGAATGCCAAAAAGAAAGGCTCCTGGGAAATTTTCCTTATCACCTTTTTTATAGCAAGGAGAAATAGAAAAACAAAAAAATAAAAGCCTATGTCCTTCAGAGGATTATACAAATATGAATAAATAAAGCTGTGACTATTGAAATAATTCCTCCAAAATCAAGAAAAATATTAGTATCCAAATCCTAAAGAATTTATTTTTTGGTTTCTTTTTTTTTTTTTTTTTAATTTTATTTTTTTATTTTTTGGTTTCTTAACCTTGGGCAACTCATTTAACATCTCTGAATTTCTTCTTATATATAAGAATAGTCTAGGGACACCTGGGTGGCTCAGTTGGTTAAGCAGCTGCCTTCGGCTCGGGTCATTATTCCAGCATCTTGGGATGGAGTCCCACATCGGGCTCCTTGCTTGGCAGGGAAGCCTGCTTCTCCCTCTGCCTCTGCCTGCCATTCCGCCTGCCTGTGCTCACTCTTTCGCTCTCTCGCTCTCTCTCACAAATAAATAAATAAAATCTTAAAAAAAAAAAAATAGTCTAGGTGCACCTGGGTGGCTCACTTGGTTAAACATCTGACTCTTGACCTCAGCTCAGGTCTTTATCTCAGGGTTGTGAGTTCAAACCTGGAGGAAAGAAAAGAAAAGGAAAGAAAACAAAAGAAAAGAAAAAAGAAAAGAAAGGAAAAGAGAAGAAAAGAAAAGAAAAGAAAAGAAAAGAAAAGGAAAGAAAAAAGAAAAGAAAAGAAAAGAAAGAAAAGGAAAGAAAAAAGAAAAGAAAAGAAAGAAAAGGAAAGAAAAGAAAAGAAAAAAGAAAAGGAGAGGAAAGGAAAAAGAAAAAAGAAAGAGAGAAGAAGGAAGGAAGGAAGGAAGGGAATTCTGATAATTCTTGTGTCACAGACTGTTGCAAGAATTAAATATAACCCCAGTAAAGCACAAGCCATATCACAGATGCAGGAGAGATAGCCATTTCTTCCTCAACAGACTTTGTTACCAAGTACACACATGTACCCTGCACAGAAGGTGTGACATGCAGATGTTCAGAAGTAGATTCAGAACTTGAATGCTGCTTTCAAAGAACAGGGATGGGGGGAGGAGTATGTTATTTTGTGAGGTATTTAAGTTATGTTTTCTTACACTAGGCAAACAGTATAATTTTGTTGTGCCATGAGTACAATGATGTTATTTCCAAAAGAGTAGGGCAAACTAGAGATTAGGTTTATTTTTAAAACTGTAAACTATGCAATGTCATATTGATATGTTGCTACTTACCAGAAGCAATATTTGACTCTCATAAATTCTCCAGCCTAGCTCATTCTATCTCATGGAGCAATGATCTTACAGCTTCTGGATCTCAACATAGTCCTGTTTCACTCCCCTGGATCTGATTTCTTCAGCACACTGCCTATTATACTGAACACATGTGATAATGGTATGTCTGCTGAAGTTGTTTCTAATTCTCCTTATCCCATTCTCCTCAGGTAACCCAAAATGACACAATATTTTATTTTATTGAACAGTCAGCAAAGGCAGCTCCAGAACAAAAAACTATAAAATTAAAAAACAATACTTGTTGGTTTACATATATATATATTTCACACTTATTCTTAAATCTCTTCCAATGCTCTTTTAAAATTGATTTCCCCAGGTCATTGTCCTACCAAGTCTATATTCCAAGAGACTGGGCGTCAACTGCCAGTCCCAAGTTTCTAGTTCAGCATGGATATGGAAATGGAACATTTTCCCCTTGAAGAGAATGCAGAAAACGCTTCTGAAACTAAATTGGAATATAGGGGTGTGCAGAAATGTCATTCACAACACATACAATGAGAGCTCACAGCTTTTAGTTATAGAACTATAATTTGGAGTCTCAGTCATAGCATGAGAATGGGATAAATGATGCTTAGATTTATATAAGGTGCTTTAGTCAGTGAGGTTGTTATGACAGGTTATAGAAGTTTTCAGGATATCTGGTTATAGGCAATTCTCATTTAATCCTCAAGGCAAGTTCTTGAGAGGAACAGGCATAGATATTCTCTATTTAGTTAAATATCTTAGCACTGATAGATATTTCATTTTAGACTCGCATTTAAAATGACATTTAAAAGCAGTGTGACCACCCAGTATTTTCAGCACTAATATTACCTATTGAATTGCATAGTGATATCCAAAGTTCTAAATTTATATTTATAAATCTATGTATTTAAGATATGTGTGTTAATCACCAGCAAATTCAGAACATTTAATCACTTATCAAAAATCTGTGATAGCTCTTGTTAATATTTAGTTCCTTGAGCTTGACCTAACTGAATAAAAAACATTCTTTAGACAAAACTGTTAAATTGCTTAAACTTAATGCACAGCATAGATTCTGGAGATGAAAAGAATTATTGAAAAATAACTGGTAGTAAGGTATTGGTAGATTCTGTGATAAAAATCTGTGAAGTGGGAGTTGCTAGTGTTTTTCTTTTCTACAATTAAACTTACTTTTTAGTTCACTGGAGAAATAAAATCTTTCCTTTTCCATGATGCCCCCATAACCTCTTTTGTTAAGATCACAATGATTTCCTAATTTCTAACTCCACCTGAAACTTGCCAGTATTAATCCCACTGGACCTCTCAGGAGCACGGTATTGCTGTCCACCATGTTGATATTTTCTGCTTGAAAGGCTTCCATCAAGCCACACATTTCCTGCCTTTGCTCCTACTTTGATTATTTTTCTTTCTCAGTTTCATCCTCTTCTCTCCTAGATGTATTTTCTTAAGGTTCTACTTTTGACCCTTTAATTTTCTCTTGCTCTTTAGCAATCTTGCTTTACATGAAACTGTTCCAACTCTCATCTCTATATGCATGGCCATTATATTTGGCTAATATATCTCAACTTCTTGAATGTGTTTGCTATAATCTTAACTTTATGTTGAGACTAACTTAAATATATTTATTTTTTAAGATTTTATTTATTTATTCATGAGAGACAGAGAGAGAAAAAGAGAGAGAGAGAGGCAGAGGCATGGGGGGAAGCAGGCTCCCTGCTGAGCAAGGAGCCCAATGTGGGACTCGATCCTAGGACCCTAGGATCATGACCTGAGCCAAAGGCAGACACTTAACCATCTGAGCCACCCAGGCACCTGAGACTAACTTAAATATATTTAAAGCATTACCTAAATATTTTGGTAGTGCTTTAAATATATTAATTCTGTCCTAAAGTGACTCCTCTTTCATTGTATTTCCAATTTCTCCTAAAAACAAAAAACAAAAACAACAAACAAACAAAAACAACCATGATCTTCCCAGGTGTCATGCTAAATAAGCCCTCAAATTTATCCTCTTTTGCCTTCATCATTACCATAATCTCATGTTGTTTTCGATTCCTGGTCAATTTATATAGTCTATTCACAACTTGTCCTATCTTGCAAATTTTTATTCTTGTGCCCTTTATTCAAATTCTGACTTTTTTACATAGTACTCTATAATTTCTTCACTGGTCCTGCCTATCGCATTTTCCATTCAGTTGACACAGTTTCCAGATTATTTCCCAGGAAGCACAGCTGTGATAATGTCACTCTTCTACTCAAAACCTATAATGACTTGCTATCCTCTACTAAATTCCAAATCTAAATTCCTTTACTTGGCAGTAAGGGCTAAGGCCTATATTTCAATTGTGTATAGAACATCTTCCTTTTCCACAGCCCATGGCCTCCCACTTGTTCTCACATGGGGCAGTATCCCCTAGGAGGAACTTGGAAATGCATGGAGGCATTTTCTGTTATCACAGAGACTGAGCTGGGAGGTGGTGGTTATGTATTTAGTGCCCTAGATTCTGAATTTTCTGGCAGGCAGATCCCCACCGTTGTGTCTCACACAACAAAGAATTATTCCACCCAAAATGTCAAGAGCTTTCCTGTTAAGAAACAATGTAGCTTGCACAGATTTAGTTACTCATTTTTAAAATTTTTGTTATATGCTTTTCCATCTCCTTTACCTAGAATGCCCTTTTAATATTTTCCCAAATGTCCAAATCTTCCTTATCCTTTACATCCTATAGAATACGTCACCTTTAAGAGACCCCTCCCTGAATCCCCTAACTGACATGAGTCTTTAACTCCCACAGCATTTCAAAACATTCCTCTCTAATATCATTTCACTTTTTACCTGGGTGATACATTTTCCCTTCTCTTTGAAAACAATGTAAACAAAGCTCCATCTTTGTTTTCCTCCATGACTAGAACATTGTCTGGGCTGGCACAGGTAATTTATGCTCATATGCTTACTATCACAGCACATACCATAAGTGTAAATGAGGACTCCAGCATAGTCTCTGTGATTTAATTCAGAAATTCTTGCTTCAACCTGCATACTAAATTACACTTAGCCCTGTCTACTTATTTCAAGTCATTATCTAATGTGTGACTGACCTCACCTCCCCACTTGAATTTAATGTCTATGACTTCTTTTCCACAACTCTGTCCCTTCTTCTAGAGCACAACACACCAGATTTTCTTAGATATAGCCCCTTCTCAATGAACTCAGAATTTATTCCTCAGGCTTGCTCCACTGGGTATCCCATGAATCCCTGATTCCCACCCCTGGCTCACCGTAGATTCATGGGTTTTCCAAGTAGGTGGTCAGCAAGTATTTGTTGAATGAAGGTATTCTCGGAGTGAGTGGAAGGGAGTGGCTGATTGCATAATTGGGACAGGAGGCAAAACAATGATAGTACAATAACATAGAGCTTAATTTACAGCTTGGAAAGCAACTATGTTCATAGCTGCATTCAATCACAGTCTCCCCAAATAAATATTATGGCATCACCAGGAAGAGACTGATCCTAGGCTTCCAATCTGAAATCACCCTAGAGAGTTTGAGAATCAACTATTCAATCATAATCAGCTTCAAAAAAAAAAAATGATCACTTAATTTCAGCCTTTTTATAGTCTTATATGACTCCTGGTTTCCAAAATCTTAAGAGTTTTCATTGTTGTTGTTGTTTTGTTTTGTTTTGTTTTCTTTGCCATTCTCTTAAGAAAAAAGAAATAAATTAGGAATAATTGTAAAAAGCCTGTCAAAACACTCATAGGCACACTCTGGGATTCTTAAAGAATATGATTATTTCAAATTGACTCTTTGAATCTTATATTGTTTAGTTGCAAACAAAACATCCATCATCATCATCATCTATAGAAAATGAAAGAAAACATATCTGCTTCCCCAGAGCATGATTCTGAGAAAATTAAGTGCTTTCAATTCATGGATATGACAGCTTCTTGATCACAAAAACAAACAGAATCCCATACAAATTATGATATGTTTTTCATTTGAAAGAGATAGCCTGATACCCTTACTGAAATGTGTACTGAATACAGTAACACATCTTCGTAACTTAATCAGAACAAGCTGCTATGATAACAAAACAATCCTGTCTATGCAAGGGGAGATAATGCCAGTCACTTCACATGATTTGTAGTTCAAAGAGTTAGTGTCATATGGGTAACTTTTATGACTTTGGTTTGAAACTGGGAGTTTCTATACCTCCCAGAGAACAGAAATGGATGAGGAATAGTGCTGGCTTTCATCATCCACCCCCCAGTGTCTACAACACAAAGTAAGTTCATGTGGATAGAAAAATTCACTTCATAAATATGTACTGAGTACCTGCTATGTGTCAGGCATTATTGTTAGGCTACATCAGTGGACCCAAAATTCCTACCTTCATGGAGGTTATATTTTTCCATGTTTAAATATGAATACAGGTGATGTCCACTGCATACCCTTCCCAAGGTACTTTGCTCTTTTTATACTCCACAAACTTCTATGTCTGGGGCAAACTTGACTTTTGTCTCTACTTTTTAACACACTCAATACACAACCCTTTTAGAAAGGAATTATTGATTTACAATAGGTAACTTGTAAAAACATATCCCCAGCACATCACTGAAAATAAACTAGATGTCTTTACAAGCTGTTTTAGCTCTGTCAAGTCATCATATAGCATAGCATTCAATGATAGAGATAAACAGAAGATATAACAAAGCTATATTAGATATTGATTCAAACATGACAGTCATTAGAAAACGTAACTTGATTTTGGAAAATCTAAGCACTCGTGAGAGTCTGCCTAATTGAGTATAAGTGTATTCACCGCTGGGAAAATATCCTAGATTTTCACCATGGTTGTTTTTTGTTGTTGTTGTTGTTTTTAATTAAAGAATCTTACTGACAAAACAAACAAAAACACAAAAAAGCACTTATGACTTCTAATACCTCTACCACCCCAATAATAAAATTCTAACATCTTTGACAAGACACAGCCTATTTGGCTTTTAGTTAAATACTTCTTGTGGCTAGGCAATAATTCACTACACCTAAAACAACTAATTCTTTTTCTGCTTAGCCTTTAAATCACAGTGCCTGAACCAAATATGGTATTCTCAATATAGACAGACCCAAACCAAGTACACTGGAAATTTTTCCCTATTTCACAAGATATCATAATCACTTTAAAGCTCTAAGATGGCCTCCATGTCATGCCACTGACATATAGTTACCTAAATTAGTACTTTTAATTTTCTGGATTTTTCATCCTACAAATATTTTTGAAAAAAGTTAAGTAGAGGGGAAAGGGAAGTAACTGATACAGGATTGGGAAATTTTTATTTTGACAAGTAAAGAAATAACCATATGAAAAGTTATTATCTACTTTCATTATTATTTCATAAATCAAATGTTTTTGATGAATATCAAACAAGAAGAAAGTACATCAGTTTCTAATAAAAAGTTGAATAAGTTTTACTTTGTAAAAAAAGCTGATTATTATGGACCTAATTTCAATATATTCCATGAAAATCCTCTCATGGATCAGTATTTTAATTAATTGAACTAGATAGCAAAAGCCCCTTTCAATTCCTGATGGCCCAGATGCTTTTGGTAAGCAATGTTTTCCCTATCTACTCATAATAAATTTTATTTAATCTAAGGTCCTGACTTTCTATTTACCATTTATGGGCTTTGAAACATCAATCCAAATTATCAGCATATTTTAGAACCTTGAATTCTATCTTTCTCATTTTTATGACCTATGCAAATATAAAATGTTTACTTTTAAAATATCCTCTCAAGTCCCTTTTTAAAGCAGAATAAGCGTTAAGTCCTATAGATAGTTTTATCTTTCCACCAGGCTGAGTTCAAACAGCTATGCTATTTCAGAAATGCTACCATTCAGATCACATTCCTCTTCTTTATATAAAGGATCCATCAGAGGATCTCAGGATTGGGCATTAAGAGGCTTACAGGCAAAGTTCTCACCCAAGGTTTGGACTCCCTTTATCATAGCTTGGTCATATAATCATTCTCCTTGTGTTTGAATGTCTGTGGCACTGAGAAACTCCAAATTCCTTCTCAACAAAGTCCAATTCCTTTCAGGATAGCTCTGTTAGAGAGCACCTCTCATTCTCTATTGAGATGAAACTTGTATCCCTATAGTTCCTACTCATAGACTGTAGTTCTGCCCCTCAGGAATCTTCAGAATAAGTCTTTTGCATCATAGCCCTTTAAAGATTTGGTGACAGTGATAATGTTTCTTAAAGTCTCACCTTTTCCTTCCTAGAAATTCCCTGTTGTTTTTATGAATTTTTCATATGACATAGTTTCAAGTCATGTCACTGTTTCTAATATCCTATGCTAAATATGCTCCAAGTGACAATTCTTTTTTAAATGTGACACATGTAAGTGGGCAGAGCACTATAGCTGTAGTCCTTGAGGCCCAGTAAGACCTGGATGATGCAACTCACTGAAACCTCAGTGCGTTCAATAGCTTTTAACAAACAGGAATTTAAAGTGGCCCTACCAGCTCCTCCTAACCCCTGTGTGTTCTCAGCCTGACTTACTCCAGAATCAATCTAGCAATATTTTTAATTGGTTGGGTTTTACTTAGAAATTAAAAAAATACCTATTTCTGGTTAAATTGAGAGTTCTAAAAGAAATAAAATGGATGATAAAACTATCCTCCTTGTTCTTTGTTTCTAGTCTCACTTTCCTGTAAGTAACTACTATTAAAATTTTCATGAGAACATTTTTGAAAAATTTCCTATGACTACACAAACATATGGCTCAACCTATCTCCTTTTTTCACATAAATGCAATATTATACATACTTATTTGAAATTTGCCTTTTTTTCTTATCTTGGGTAACTTCCATAACAAAACATATATTGAGCCGACTTACTACTTGACACAGTTCTTAACATTCTCTGCTAACAGGCATGTAGGTTGGTCCCAGCTCTTGTCATTATAAGTCAAGCTGCATGAAAACATTACTCTTAGATTTCTGTGCATGTGTACATATATAGCTATCCCATAAATTGCTGGAAGTCAAATCCTAGAACCTAAATGTATGTGCATGCTTTATTTCGGTAGGTATTGCAAAAGTAGAGCTTACACAGATGGGCACTCATATATACATATACACATATGCACACACACGCACACACACACAATTGGGTTGCACCCCAGACCCACTAATTCTGAATTTTAGGATGCACTATATTAAAATATGTACAATTTAAAGAATAATTTTGAAATACAGAGAAGATTTAGGATACGTTTTAGAATTTATTCTTTGATGAAAAGATGTTAAAATCATACTAGGTTTTTTTCTGACAACTATAGCGCACTGTTGATTCACATTAAGATTACTATCAGCTAAAATCTCTTAGCTTTTGGGAGGGTAAATTTTTGCTAAGCCATAACTCTTCCATTCTCTATTTTGCAATTTGTTCTGAAGTACCCGATATACATGGTTTAGTGTTCATACCTATTGCATTTCATCTGGATACTGAGATTTAGTCCATATTCTAAAATATCCAAATTCTTTCTGACTAGACTCAGCCAATATGTCATTTATTCTCTTATTTTTAACTGAAAATTTTAAGAACATTATTTTTATAGTCTTATCCAAATCATTAGGAGAGCACTGCAATGAGCTAAACCAAGAGCAAATCACTGCAACCCACCAGCACACAGAGCTCACCCATGGCTAATGATTATACATTAATCAGCCATTTTAGGATTTTTTTTTCATGAGTTACAACTCAAACTAATTATACTCTATTTTTTTTTCCATATTGTCAAAAAGAAAAGACACCATGCTAGGAAAAGTATCATAAAAGATGTTGTCAAAAACCTTGCTCTCCTTTATAAACATAGAATGATTTATCATTCCAGAAACATCATTCATTTATATGTTGCATATATATGTTGCATTTCTGCTAGGTACAGGGGCTACAGGTAGTGAAAATAGAGACTAAATCATTGCCTTCATGAACTTTATGTTTGAGTGAGGAAAATGTATAATGAAAATAACAAAATAATATAAAATATAATTTCAGGTTGTGATAGATACTCTAAAATAAATAAATGTGGTGACATAATAGGGTATAAGCTAGAGGAGTGACTTAAGGAGACTGAGCTCTGTGAAGATGATATCTGAGCTGAGTCCTTACAAAATGAACATAACAGGATCTGGTCATATGGGGAAAAAAGCACTGAGAAATTATCATGTGCAAACTCCCTCAGATGGGAAGGAACGTACTGTATTCTAGAAACAGAAAGGCCAATATGCGGAGACCTAATGAGTGAAAAGGGAAATAATTCAGGGTAGGGCTAGAAGTCAGGCAGTTGGAAGTTTATATAAATCTGAACAAGATGTAAAAAATGTTTGAATTTCCCTGTAAAATCTAGGAAAAACAATTGCTATTATAAACATCTTTAAAATTTACTTTGGCTTTTAGATAGAAGTAGGTTAAAGAGATACAAGTATAAGCATGGAAACCATATAAAACCTTCCTGTGGTCCAAGATAGAGATGATGGGGGTATAGGCTGAGATGTTGACAGATAAGATGGATTAAAGTATATAGATTTGAGATAAATATTTTTGGTGAAATTGTCCAAATGTCAAGACTATATTATATCTGAGTGTGGTCTTTAGCGGAGAGATATGGCCTGGAGAGAAAATTTTGGAAGCCACCAGCATGTAGTCATGGAATTTACTGTAATAATTGATAAAAGTCTAAAGACCCCCTGAAGGATATTTTTTAAAAAGATTTATTATGGAGATACAAAAAACATTTAAAATAACATTTACTAATAAAACATTTATTAATGGAAAGATTCAATATCTTGAAGACTGATTACTTTTAAAATAATCTAAAATTCAAGATATTTTAATAATTTCAATAAAAATTCTAATGTACTTTCATAGAACTTGAAAAGTTGATCCTGAAAGTTATATGAACAAGCAGAAAGTAAGAAGAGCAATAAAGAAACAAATAAACAAACAAAAAACCACCACCAATAACAACAACAACAAAGGTGAGCCAGTTTGCCTAGAGATATCAGATTTAGTATAAAAGCATAATTACGGCATTGCAATACCAATGCAGGTATAAAGAAATATACCAGTGGAATAGAATAGAGAGCCCAGAAAATAGAGCCACCCTACCACCCAACAAATGCATCACTGGGTATTCACACTAAAGATACAAATTTAGGAATCCAAAGGGGCACCTGCACCCCAATGTTTATAGCAGCAATATCCACAATAGCCAAATTATGGAAAAACCCCAGATGTCCATTATTGATGAATGGATAAAGAAGATGTGATTATATATTTATATATATATATATATATATATATATATATATATATATGCATATATATATGATGAAATATGCAGCCATCAAAAAATGAAATCTTGTCATTTGCAACAATGTAGATGGAACTAGAGGTTATTAGGCTAAGTAAAATAAGTCAATCAGAGAAAGACAATTATTATATGATCTCACTGATATGTGGAATTTGAGAAACAAGGCAGAGGTTCATAGGGGAAGAGAAGAAAAAAAAAAGAAACAAGACAAAACCAGAGAGGGAGACAAACCATAAAAGACTCTTAATCTCAGGAAACAAACTGAGGGTTGTTGAAATGGAGGGGGGGGTGACAGAGATGGATTGCCTGAGTGATGGACATCAGGGAATGTGTATGTTGTGATGAGCACTGTGTGTTGTGTAAGGCTGATGAATGAATGTACCCCTGAAACAAATAATACATTATATCTTAATAATAAATAAATAAATAAGAAGAATAGAGAATCCCAAAGCTTGTATACTTTGAAAAGTATTTCAATTTACCTACCAATCTATATTTACAAATGGAATACTAGTAAATAAATTATGCATTTGATATATGTATATCATATATGTTTAATGCATTATATAAAACATGTAGATGTATGCACATATTACAAATATGTATAATACATATATTGCATACAAATGTACATAAAACAATAGAAATGTTTTAAAATTGTGTGCATGTCTGTGAAACAATGATAGTATTTTACATTAATTGGGAAAGGATCAACTATTTAATACATGATGGTGGCCCAATTGTTAGCACTATTAAAAAAATCCCTACCTCAGTTAGACATAAAAATAAATTTTAGATGAAATAAAGATCTAAATGTTAATGATACTTCAGTTTTGTTTTGTTTTGTTTTTAAAGAAAACATAAAAACTATGTAAAATTTTTGTTGGAGAATTTCTTTACAATGCACAAACCAACAAACCCTTATACAGGGTAGATGTTCAATAAATATCAAAAGAATTAAAAGATGGATCATTAAAGGTCCTAAAATCTTCAATGATCAAAATATTATTTTAAAAGTAAAAATAAAAGCTACAGTCAACAGAATGTATTTTTAACAAACCCAAGCAATGTAGTTAAAAAAAAAAAAAAGACAATTAAAAGTAGCAAAGGATTCAGGCAATTCACAGAATTAGAAAACTAAATGGTTAACAAACGTTTGAAGAATGTTCCCATTAGTAATCAGAAAATTATAGATTAAACCCAGTGAAATACATTTAATACTCTTGTAATTCAAAAAAACATTTTAAAAGGTGTCAGCCTCCAATGCAATCCATAGTATAGAGAAATGTGAACTCTCCTAGACTTCTGAGGGGAGTATAAATGATTCAGCTGCTTTACAGACCCCACTGCAGTGTTCTGGTTCCTAGAGAGATCTCAGAAAACTGACATCATTTGCAAGATCTCAGTTGCAGGTCCTCTGGACTCTACTTCTCTAGTCAGTTTTTACTTGTTAACCAATGTTAAATCCAAAGAACGAGTCTATCTTACTGTTTCTTCAATACTCTTAGAGATGAAATTATCAGTAAGGTAAATCAATAATTTAACACATATACCACTTTTAGAAAGATGAGAATCTTAGCAGATATCCAGAGATTTGAAGTCTCTAATCATTGTTATATTTCACATCCTTACAATATTTGTGATTTTATAGGGAGAAATTATCCATATTATCTCTTGATTATTCTAAGACAAGGTGTTTAATATTGCCCTTAGGTTATACCAATTCATGGCTCAAGACACTATCCTAGAAATAATTCCCTAAAAATATGTAGCTTTTCAGATAACAAACAAACAAAAACTTCTGAATTGCAGACAAGAAAACATTTCCTGGCTTTTTTCAAACTCATGTCTACTTTGAATAAAAGAGGGGAGAAGAAGTCATTCCTTTCGTATTCTGAAATTTCAAAATCAATAATGGCTAAAAATAAATTATTAGACAAACTCCTACTTTGATTTCACACTGCACTTTTCTCTCACAAAATTCTGATATGGTCCCTTAGGGAAAGTTATAAGAACCAGGTGCAAAACCATAGTGAGGTGCCACCTCAGAGCAGTCAGAATGGCTAAAATTAACAAGTCAGGAAACAACAGGTGTTGGTGTGGATGAAGAGAAAGGGGACCCTCCCACACTGTTTGTGGGAATGCAAGCTGGTACAGCCACTCTGGAAAACAGCATGGATGTTCCTCAAAAAGTTGAAAATAGAGCTACCCTACAACCCAACAATTGCACTACTGGGTATTTGCACCAAAGATACAAATGTAGTGACCCAAAGGGGTACTTGCACCCCAATGTTTATAGCAGCAATGTTCACAATAGCCAAACTATGGAAAGATGCTAGATGTCCATCAACAGATGAATGGATAAAGAAGAGGTGGTATACATATACAATGGAATACTATGCAGCCATAAAAATGAAATCTTGCCATTTGCAACAACATGGATGGAACTAGAGGCTATCATATTAAACCAAATAGCTCAATCAGAGAAAGACAATTATCATATGTTCTCACTGAAGAGAGGGAAAAATAAAACAAGATGAAACCAGAGAGGGAAACAAACCATGGGACTCTTAATCTCAGGAAACAAACTGAGGGTTGCTGGAGGGAAGAGGGATAGGGTTGCTGGGTGATAGACAATGGGGAGGGTATGTGCTATGGTGAGTGCTGTGAATTGTATAAGACTGATGATTCACAGACCTGTACCCTTGAAACAAAAAACAAACAAACAAAAAACCTCAAAACAGAACAAAAAGAATCAGGTGCTAAGTAAAGAACTTGGTGCTTAGTAAAGAATAAACCATGACCTTAGGACAAGTCATCTTCTGTGTTTAAAATAAATACCTTAGTGTAGTTTCATATGTATAAAGGTCCAAAGTATTATATATAATTTTTTATAGTTAGTTTGATGAAAGAGACAGCAACTTAGTTATCATACCTGTGGACACAAGGTTTCCAGGTGATTGGCTGCAATTCTGACAATTTTAATTCCATCTTCATTTGTTGACATGGAACAAGCAAGATTTGCAACCTTCAATACAATCCAAAATAAAAGAAATTATTTCAGATTATTAAAGAAATGCAGAAACATTGGTTATCCTAAATAAGTTAGAGCATGTACATACTCATTGAAAAATCTTAGTGATAAACAACAGCATTCTCATAAATGTCACTGCTATCTGTTTTATGGAAGTAGTCAGAGAATTTATTGAAACAATTAGTAACAAAGGGCTCCAGAAAATTGTTTAAAATAAAAAGGAAGACTGATGAGTGAATCAGTCAACTCTATCCAGTCTCTTGGTATCAACATCCAACCTGTAATAAGATGCTAACTATTATGGTTTCTTATAGGACTGAAAAAAAAAAAAAGTTTATCTTTGGATTAAATGCTAATAGGCTCTTGGAATCTCATACAATTATGATTTTTTAAGTTTGTAATTGTTTTATTATTATTTTTTTTCATTCCTCAGCAGTCTATCATGCATACTTAAGTTGCACTAAGCATGACTTTATCTTTACTCACGTTTTGTTCAGCAACAAATATATTACAAAGCTGGACCTATACAAGATAATTAAATACTTCCTATTCTCGCTTTTCTACTACAACTTCATGGGAACTGTTTGACATTCTGGCAGTCAATTTGATTCAAGCATTAGTAACACCTAAATTCCTTTGTACATTACTCCTTTTGAAACTTGCACTATTTTCCAATGAAATGGATGCTCTTTTAAATAATCACTTAATGTCCATTACCTAAGCCCAATATTTGCATATACTTTCTTTATACCATGAAAGAGCCATGAGAAAGAGCATGGGATTCCTTCCCTTTCCTTTGATCCTCACTCTTATTCAACATTGTTCTTGTTAACGGGTGAGTGAGTGTGTCCAGCTGTAATGTTTCCTTGTTCATTGTCTTCATCACTGCAAGGAAACAGCTTTTCTATCATCTTTCTAATCTTCCTAATGTCTCTGTTGGTTATTACATACTTCAACACATTGCAGGTTTTACCACTCAAATCCAGAATGCATTCAGTTGCAGAAAACCACACGTTAGCTGCAGACAATAGATGCATACAACAAATATCCTTGGGTCACAATTGTAGAGTACCAGAAAATGTAACTTAAGTGGATTTATAGTCTGCTTTTTTATAGCATTACTTTTAATATGTGAACAGTGAAACAATTCCTTGATTTGCATTTACATATAATGAAATAAAAGCCATACATTATTTAACTGTGGAAGGGCACTGTTCACTTTATTAATGTATATGAAAATGGCTTACTTGAAAAGGGCTTTTGTTGGCTTGAAGGTCACAATGCTTCAACTTTCATATCTGACATACAATTAGCACATTCGTGAATTATTTGAAAAGGGCAGTAGTTTCTGCAACCCCTCCCACCTCCGAATTCTACGCACAGAAAGTACGATTCAGCAGTCTAATCATTTGACATGTCTTCTAATAATTTGCACTGTATAGAAGAAAATCTCTATCTGTAAATTTGAGCAGTTTTTTTTAAAGTAAAATTTTAAAAATTAGAAATTAATGGCTCAATCTTTTGGTCAACTCAGATGAATGCTGGTTAATCCAAAGTTTAAAAATTACAAAAACGTGCCCTAAATACTCTTTTCTTTATTTTTTAATGGATCATTTTTCTCTATTTTCCCTTTTAAAAACAGACATTCTTGTACTGGACCTTTGCTAGAGACTATGTTTATTGTAAGCCTATTCAGTGACTAGCATAACGTGGAAATCATCCTAATCACAAAAGTCCTGTTTACATGAGTAAACTTGAGTTTTACAAAATTCTCAATTGAAAATGCAGCACAGCTAAGTTTTCTGATCAATTAATGATCATCATAACATTCTGTCTTTCTTCATTCAGACAGACTTGAAATTACCCTTACCAGAATGGTTTTGTGGCAGATAAATTTTCTAAATAATCAAATACTATTTCCAGATTAAGGCAAGTGGAGTTTTAGTAATATTATATACAAAACAAATTTGAATTTATGAGATAACTAGTACTTTGTGACAAAATGAAAAAAAGTGAAGTGATAGAAATAAAATCTCTTTACACTTCTAATTTGAGTGACTTGTGATAAATTTTCCAAAGCCACATCAACATGTAAATGAAAGCTAAATTTCCTCTAACAATATTCCTAAATTTTGTGTGGCCTTTTAGGAAACTAGTTATGTTTCTGAGCACAGCATGAAGGCAACTCCCATTAACAAAGAAAGCAGCATGCAAATAAAATATTTTGTAAAACTGTTTGAGATATTTAGAGATCTGACATCATTTGTATATCTAACTCTGACAACATTTCAAAGTCTGTGTAAAGCTTGATTATTTGAGAGATCCTTGTGGAAAGTTTCTTTCCACTGAGGGAAATTAGGACGTAGGAAATTTTTAGAGACAAACCGATCTTGAACCTAAAGACAAAATAGGCTTGAACCTGATTTCCACAATTAACAAGCATTTGACCATGGGCAAAATGTTAGCTTATCTTAGCTCATTTTCTAACCTGAAAAATGGGTATGATAATGCCTATGTCACTAGAGTGTTTTGATTAAATGAGCTAGTGCATGGAGATGGCCTGATGCTACTAGGTAGGTTGCCCATGTATGAATTTCTTTCCAGTTAATCTCTTTCTATACAATGCAGGGTGGGAAAGAGCAGTTAGTCTCTTAAGAGGTTTTACAGAATTAAAAACTCACTAGCCTAAAGAAATTTGACAATGTGTCTAAGCTGAGAGTCACAAACTGAAGCACTTTCAGGACTCACGCAGGAAATACAAACACAGAATCTTGATATAACTCAGTGGTTGGGTGGGTTGGTAAGTCCCCAGGCAAACATGAGTGTGTATGCCCTCGCCTCCATAAAGGTATTAGAATTCATTAAGACAAGATGAAAAACAAACAACATTTCCTTGACCAAACTAACAGTCTAATGGCTTTAGTTCATAGGTCAGCAGTTTGTGAATTCTGATCCCATTCTCTAATCTCTTATTCTATCGATAGGAAAACAAAATCAAAGAGGGAGAAGAAACATACTCAAACTATCCAATGACAGGGAGACTATTAAGTAAAGCTATGTGTGTGCTCTTTTATGCCACCCTGAATTAAAAGTATTGATGAAATTTCCCTCATTGAAAGAACTTTTTATTGATATTGTACTACATTCTTAGCCAAGTCCATGAAGAACAGTCTAAATTATCCTAAATAAATGGGACCAAAGGTGCTCGGGTAAATTCATAAGTAGTTTTTTTAATTTTTATTTATCTTTTTAAAGATTTTATTTATTTATTTGACAGACAGAGATCACAAGCAGGCAGAGGCAGGCAGAGAGAGAGAGGAAGCAGGCTCCCTGCTGAATTGAGAGCCTGATGCGGGGCTCCATCCCAGGATCCTGGGATAATGACTTGAGCTCAAGGCAGAAGCTTTAACCCACTGAGCCATCCAGGTGCCCCCATAAGTTTTTTAAAAGAAAAAGGCCAGGACACAATATTTTTTCATTTTTATAAAAAATTAAATTGGGACACCTGCGTGGCTCAGTTGGTTAGGCATCTGACTCTTGGTTTTGGCTCTGGTCATTACCTTGGAGGGGTAGGAATGAGTTCCACCTATCCCTCTATTCCTTCCCCTGCTTGTGCTCTCTCTTTCTCTCTCCCTCTCAAATAAATAAATCTTTAAAAAATAAACTTTATCATTAAAATCATTTCTGATACTGTATCTAACAATTGCAAAAGATAAGTTAAAAAAATCTTTAAACAGCAACATATCATGTTACCAAGAGTGATTTTATTCATTTATGTATTTTACATCAGTGTCTTTCACATGAACCTTTCCCCTTCCCACCAGTCCTTCTGCCTCTAAGATGTCTGTCCATTCTAGACCTTTCACACTTGACTAAATGTACTGCACTATCTGGATTGTTAAAAAAAAAAAATTGTAGACAACAAAGCCTTGTCAGATGATTCCTAAACTAATTAACATTTGTTATCATGCTGTTGATCTTCTCTTCCTGGCTTCTAATTCAAGTTTTGTATATCAATTTTGTATGTTCCTGTCCTCCTTTCTATTTCCTGAACATTGGTTCTAGCTTTCACATGGCATAGAATATTGTACCCAGGACTCCTAGGTGGTTCAATCGGTTAAGCACCCGACTCTTGGTTTTTGGCTCAGGTCATGATCTTGCAGTTGTGGGATCAAGCCCCAGGTTGTGGGCATGTTCAGTATGGAGTCTGCTTCAGATTCTCTCTCCATCTCCCTGTCATTCACTCTCTCTTTCTCTCTCTCTCAAATAAATAAAATCTGAAAAAAAAAAAAAAAAAGAACTTGGTACCCTTTATTCCCTAACCTATGGTCTTAAGTGACAAATGAATCATTGAACATCATATCAAAAACTAATAATGTACTATACATTGGGTAATTGAATTTGAATAAAAATATAAATAAATAAATAAATAAATAAATAAATAAATAAGAATGAAATAATCTACTTTGGAACCTGGCCCTGTAGAACCCTTCCAGTTAGGCTAGTTCTGTCCCTCTCTTTCCATCAAGGTCTGGATCATGCTTGACCCAGAAAAATGACTTATTAATTAGAGTCAAGGACAGTTATCAAAAAAGATATTTGGGAATGTAAAGTATTCTCAATGACTTTTCAGTTAGTCTACCATGCTATCTCTTCAACTCAGCTTTTCTTTATTGCTTTGTTCTGATCTGGTAAACAGACTGTATTTTAAAAGTACTGAATACCAGACAGGGACCTGAATGGCTTAGTCCGTTAAGCATCTGACTTCAGCTCAGGTCATGATCCCAGGGTCCTGGGATTGAGCCCCACATCAGGCTTCAGCCTCAGAAGGGAGTCTGCTTGTCCCTCTGTCCCTGCCTCCACTTGTGCTTACTCTCTCTCTCTCAAATACATAAAAATATTTTTTTAAAACGTATTGAATACCAAAGCATGCTGTATTTCAACATTCTAATATCAAGTTTTATTTGAAGTCTCAGAAGCATCAGTTGTCCTCTCAGTCATTTTAGACAACTGAAATGTTATTCTTGCTATGAACGAGCTCACTATTTAGACAGCTGCTCATCACACATCATTCAGTCTGTCACTGTGGAATTCTCATACAGCTATTTACCTGTGATATGATTTCTCAAGAACACGAAGCAAACTTTGATGTTTGATGAGATTTCCATTACCACACATTCATTGTTTATACATAGCTCACATTGTTAATTGTAATATCATGTCACTATGTATCCTAGCTCTCAATGGGGGATAAAGGTCACTGTCTCATTTTCATTCACTTTTCTCTCTGACAGATGGTCATGCAACTCCTGTGTAAACACTTTTGAGACAGAGAATTTCAGAGACAGAATTTTACAGTCACTAGCTTATCAATGGTAATAGGATGTGATTGTGTAGGGAGCAAATATCCTTAGAAAGGTACCTGAGACACCAAAATTTATTAAGCTGCTAGAAAAGGACAGTCCTACCATGAGTCTTAGAAAAGTGGTCAGGGATAAAGAAGGTTACCCATAATACTTTGATGCTATAGAGGCCAGGAGAAGAGAAAAGTGTCAAGAAGATGATCTCAATTATCAAATACTCAGAAGTCGAGTAAGTAATCCCTGGAAATGTTCATTGGTTCAGCCACATGGAGGGCCATTCTTAGAATGTTGGAATGGAATATTGATGGTCAAAATAGCCTATGTGGTCATAGAACAGTGTAGGTGGTAAGGTAGTCTCATGTATCTTACAACTCAAAGCAGAAAACTAGGAACTACTTGAACAATATTCACTCTCCAGTTCCCATATCTGTTCATTTTTTTTCTTTCACCTCCCAAACATCTCCTGAATCATCTTCTTTTCTAGCTCCCCACCCTCATCATGCATAGTTCTTTTTTCTCTTTGTTTTGGATATTAGACCTACTTTCAGTTATCCATACTTTCTTCTGCCACAGGATATTTGCACATGCCATTTTCTTTAGCCTGGAATATGCTCCTCCTTCTTCTTAACTGTTACCTTATACCCCTTAGGACTGCTTAACTGCTATCCATCAGATGTCTGCTGAAAACTATCTCCCAAAACAGTTTTTCACCAATGCTGCATCTCCCATCTACCCTGGAGACTTTCCCCTACCCAAGTCAGGTTTTTCTTACACAGTTTGAGTCTCAGTTTGGAATTATACATTCACTGAAAGGATTATTTGATTAGTGACCATGTTATCTGCCTTTTAAGAGCAGGGTCAGGGGCACCAGGGTGGCTCAGTGGGTTAAGCCTCTGCCTTCGGCTCAGATCATGATCTCAGGGTCCTGGGATCGAGACTCACATCAGGCTTTCTGCTCAGCAGGGAGCCTGCTTTCCCCTCTCTCTCTGCCTGCCTCTCTGCCTACTTGTGATCACTCTCTCTGTGTCAAATAAATAAATAAATAAATAAATCTTTAAAAAAAAAAGAGTCGGGTCATTACCTGTGTTTGCTGATCATTAGGCCCTCAGTTCCTAGGGTCTGATACATGATAGCCAAACAATAATAGATATTCAGTGAATTAATAAATGCATGAATGCACAAATTAGCATGCTTAAGAATGTATCATTCCCAAAGAGAGAATGAAAAATGGAACATAGAGGAAGGAGACAGCAGCTGAAATTCAGGACATACAAGAAAGAGGGATAAAATCTCCCTTTGAAATTCATTTTCAATATTCCACAAAGGCTTAGACAGCTGGACTTCAAAGAAAAGTAACACTTTTCTTCTAGTCTGGTCATCACACTTAAAGCTTGGGGGGCACTTTCTTTCAAGTTTTACTTTCACTTCAGATATCAAATTGGAAACAACTGAAGACCTCCCAATTTAGCTTTTAATTTATTTATTTTTAATCAAGTAAAATAATTGTTCAAAGGGCCCAAGCTGGCTGCCAAATGCTGGTGAGAATGGCAGATGGAAAGAGGTATGATAACTGGCATCAACAAACCCAGGAGCTTTACTGCCTCCTGCAGAACATAATGTAATGAATGTTTTGTTTGCAGGCAAGTCTCACTCACAGGCCTGGGACTGAGCCTGAGAAGTGCAAAAGGGGGTCTATGATCTCCCAAAGTTGGCATCCAAGTGACTTCTGATTAAAGAAGCCAGTTTTTCTATTTCTTCTGGTGAGACGGTGCTTCCCTGATGTTCTTTGCAATAACAAGAAATGAACATGAATCACAAATTTTCTAAAGTATTTCACTAATAGAATTATGTTACAGAAGTGCAGGGCAAGGTACAGGGGGACAATTTTAATCAAGTAACAAATATTGATTATTCACCTCTTATATGGGCTGGGAACTGCAAGGGAAATCAAAGACAGTAGAAGCAAATCTCAGGAAATAGAATCTATTTATGGGAACACATGAAAGAGAGAATAAAACTCTAGTTTCTAAGTAAAATAGGAAGCTAAAGGTAGTGGACCTCATAGAAGCAAGCATAGTCAGGGTCTTTCAAGAAACAAATTACTACCAAAGAACTTCATATTCTCTTGACTTTGCATTTCAAGCTACATCCCAAGCTTTATAAATCTTACATCACAGAATCCTGTCTCTGAATTTCCTTGGCTAGAGTTAACAATGTATCTATCTGTCTTTGGGGTTATTCAACTGCAGATGAATATGACTCAGCCATCAAAAAAATGAAACTCTGCCATTTGCAATGTTGTGGATGGAACTAGAGGGTATAAGCTAAGTGAAATAAGTCAAAAGAGAAAGGCAATTATCTTATGATCTCACTGATATGTGGAATATAAGAAACAAAACAGAGGATCATAGAGGAAGAGAAGAAAAAATAAAACAAGACAAAACCAAAGAGGAAAAACAAACCATAAGAGACTCTTAATCACAGGGAACAAACTGAGGGTTGCTGGAGGGGAGGGGGGGAATGGGGTAGCTTGGTGATGGACATTGGGGAGGATATGTGTTGTAATGAGCACTGGGTATTATATAAGAGTAATGAACCACAGACCTGTATCCCTGAAACAAATAATACATGTATATATTAATTAATTGAATTTAAATTAGAAACAGAAAAAAAATAGTACAACTATATCATATACATGCATATGTGCATATCATGGTATGCATATGTGTGTATGTATTAAATTTTACTTAGTGACATAAAGGAACAACTGGTTAAATGGGGAGAAATAGCATATTCCTGAATGAGAATCCTCAATATTATAAAATAAAATGTCAACTCTTCCTTTATTTGTCTATTAATTTAATAGATCTAAATGGAACTTAGCTTAATTTTAATGTACATCTGGAAGAACATATGAAAGACTAGCAAAGATGATTTACAAAAAAAGAGGAAGAAAGGAAAATATAGTAAGTGAGTAATTAAAACCCTTGGAAATTTGATGCCTTTCAGAGTGATGGGAAAAAGTAATGTTGATGGCCCAACTGGCTACTATTTAGAGGAAGGGTGGGGGAGTTCAGTGTACATAAAAAGACTGGCTTATATGACTGAATACAATTTTTTGAAGTTTCAAAATAATGAAAACTTATGAAGTCAAAAAGCAAAAGCTAGAATGAAAGTATTTGGTATAGTATAACCAAACGAGATTAGTATCCTGAAGGCATAAATGATTCTTAAACATCAAGGAGGAAAAAGGGGCATTAAAAGACAAAATATTTAAAAAGACACTTCACATATGAAATACAATAAATATATTAAAAGATTCCCAATGTTACTTTTGATCTATTAAGCAGGAAATACAACTAAAACAAGAAAATGATATTTTTCCTTGTCATACTAGCACTAATTTAAAAATTTGGTATTTTACAGTACTGCTGAGGGTATAGGGAAGTAATTAGAGGGTTAATAGCCAACATTCCAGACAGTCATATAGCTTCATCTATGAAAATTTTAAATTTGCAAAAGTATAGAAATTCAGTTTAATGAAATGTGTCCTCCGAAATACTTGCATATGTGAACAAACATACAGCCACAGGAAGGTTCATTGCAACTTTACTTGTAAAAGTGAAAAGGAATCTAAATAGTTATCAATGGAGAATAAATTAAATTATGTAATAATATGAATTCTGAAAAAAAGTTAAAAAAAACCTTTCTGCTAACATAAATATCTCAAAATATATAATTTAGATAAAAATACTGTAGAATATATATATATACATATATATAAATTGTTCCTATTTATATAAAATTACATATTACAATTATGGATAAATAGAAAATATGTATATAAATATAAACTATATAGTCCACAGAGATAAACCCCAACTATTAACATGAGTTATATATGGGAAAAAGAGTGGAGTTGCTATTGCCATAAGAAAATCATTCTGTTTTAACTTCATGTTTCTATGGTGCCTGAATTTTTCCCATGTATCTTTTTTCACTACATATTTATCTAATTAAAAACAAAAAGGGTAATTGATGAAATGTTCTATATGTACTGAATTGAAAAGATCCCACTGACTAGGAAAACAGAATGTCTAACTAGACTCATTTATTAAAGATGAGTGTGTGTGTGTGTGTGTGTGTGTGTGTATGAAAGTGTGATATCCAAAATGTTTTCACCAAAATGATAATTGTGTTTACCTCTGAGAAGTAAGACTAAAGATAACTTCAACTTTCCTTCTTCACACTTTTAAAAATTTGTAAGGCAACCCTCTCAGGTCCCCTCCCTCCTTGGGAGCTTTGGACTATCAGTTTGTTATCATTCAATAAACCTTGCTTTGTTGCCCACCAACAAAGCAAAATTATGTATATGTATATGTAAATATACATATTTATATATATAATAAATTTATAATTTGAGATTTTATGAGAATGAATCATTTTTATAAGCTAAAAAATTGAAATCAAAAATTTCATTTTGAAGAAAATATAAAATTTCTCTACCTATATTTGAACTTGCAATACCAATCAAGAGGATCATGTTAATCATGACAATTATGGCAAAGTCTGAGGATCCAAAACCGTTTAAAAGTAGATTTTCCAAAAAATACAACATATAATGATTAAGGGCTACTAGATAGAAAATAGTGTTTATTATTTCAGATGCTGGTATATTAAAATGATGATTCACAAATATGGATGATAATTTGAATAGAAGAACCAGGCCCTGATTTTATCTCATGTTTACTTAATATAATGGCAAATATTAAATGAATAAAATCCCATTGTCAATGACAAATTCAAACCACCCAAAAGTGACCTTAAATATAAATAAAAATTCCATTTGTTTGGAATGTTAAAGGTACTCTATGCTTGGTGTGTGTATGCGTGTATGTGTCTGTGTTTGTTAGTCTGTTTGCAGCAGAATCAAGGTGCTACTTCTAGAGATTAAGGGATTACAAAACAGTCCTAAATTTTTTTTCTTTTTCTTATTTACCCACATCCTCCAATTCTATGCAAATTTGCATTCAAACTTCTAGTTCCTCTCCAATGAATCATTAAAGATGAAAATATTCATTTGTCTGAGTGGACGTATGCCAATGTTATTCTAGAAAACAAGCATTAATATGTTGTGTCAGTATGTGTCATCACAAAGGAAATGAATGAGATGAAAACACACACAGGACTTAAACAGTTTTGGCTGTTAGAGTGCTACTTCTAATAAATTATCTGAAAAATGTTCCAGAGCCTAAACTGAGGTCTGCAATGTATACTGCTCTAAGGATCCCATTTTACCAAACACATTTCTCATCTTTTATTTTGAAACAATATATAACTGTATAGGAATACACATACACCATACTGATACACAATGTAAATTATAATGGTAAAACCAGAGAGACAGTTTCCTCAAGGTCCCTCTCTGAATTAAGCTATTATTCACCTCAGAATCATCACCCAAAGGATAATAGTATGTGCCTCCTGTCAAGTAAATATAATATAATAAAGAGCATCAAATAAAATCGATTTAACAACCAAAGGGACAATGCAAATCTAAACTATAAATTAAAGACAAGATCAAGGGTTGTTTCCTGAACTGGTGATATACTTTGTTGTCTGCTGAGGGTCAAGCATAAATATGAAGCATGCAGGTCCAGTAAGTCCTTATTAATAGGATCAATGTATAAAGGGCAGATGTCAAAAAGCACTATAATTGGCCTTCACTATCATCGAAATTGACATCAAATTTCAAAGTAATTTTATGACCAGTGACCTGACACCTCAAGTGGCAGAAAGAGAACTGATTTTCTGAAAGACAGACAGAATGTGCTAAAGCCAATATAAAGTTTTTTTTTTTTTTAAGATTTTATTTATTTATTTGACAGAGACAGAGATCACAAGTAGGCAGAGAGGCAGGCAGAGAGAGAGGGGGAAGCAGGCTCCCTGCTGAGCAGAGAACCTGATGCAGGGCTCGATCCCAGGACCCTGGGACCTGGGACCACTACCTGAGCTGAAGGCAGAGGCTTTAACCCACTGAGCCACCCAGGCGCCCCTAAAGCCAATATAAAGTTTTTAGTTAGTTTAATTCCAAACACCAATTTTTGTACATATCACTCTATTCAAATGTCATCATGGAAACTGAAGTTGTCATATACTGCAAAATTAATTGAATCATATTGTGTAAACTTCACAGATATGGATGAGACAGCCCAGACCACCTGATTCCCTAACTAATCAAGACATCCACACCTAGATACATTCCTTACTTTCATGAAAGAAGGAGTCTCTTAGTAGACTGACAGTTGGCAATCAATCCTCTGACAGCTTTTATTTTGGAAGATATCAGAACAATAACTTATGCAACTATTTTATTCCTGATAGGTATCTGTTTAGGACAAAAGTTAAATTCTAACTTCAAAGGAACTAGGCAAAAAAGCTTAAATTACTAGAATTACAATCTTGGAGAAAGATTCTTATCTCTCAGTATAAATGACCCACAGTGAGTAAGACAAATTGAAAGAACAAAATATGTGTAAGGGGGTATGTGTGTACATGTGTTTGGAGGAGAGTGAGGTAAACATGACTGCATACGTATATGAAGGTCCAACAAAATATGCAAATCAGTATAATACTATTAAACACTATGGTTTCCATACCCCCTTATCCTTGGGTTCCCCAAATCCTGTGAGGGCTTTTAATAGGAGTGTTTGATTTAAATTACCTAATAATGGGGTGCCTGGGTGGCTCAGTCAGGTAAGCATCTGCCTTTGGCTCAGGTCATAATCTCAGGGTCTTGGGATTGAGCCTGCTTTGGGCTCCCTGCTCAGTGGGGAGTCTGCTTTCCTTTCTCCCTCTCCTCCTGCTCCTCCCCACCACTCATGATTTCTCTCTCTCTCTCTCTCAAATAAATTAAATCTTAAAAAATACATTAAATAATAAATAGTGAAGTGTAGCTAAACAATGTGATATTGGAGGAAAAGAAAATCAAAGATTTAGGTCCCTCTAGGTTTGGCAAGCAAATGAGCTATTATATGTTTAATCTTAGCTGCTCCTGTTACCTCTACAGCACACTGAAATGCTGGGTTCGTAATGTGAGTACTGGCTGTCATTATAGGACATGATAATGATAAAATACTTGCTGTTCAATCCTAGCAGTATTCCTTGATATTACTAATGGTTCCCAATAGCTCTGGTAGGGAGTAGGGAAACAGAGGAGTGAGAGACCTTACTAACTTTCCTTAATTATAGCAAACAAATATATTAATCCTATCTGCACAAGGTTGAATTGTGAAATCCTGACAACAGAAACCATCTTATATTTATTTACAGTTCTCAACTTTGCAACCAGTGGTGCTCACAAAGTCTCTGTCAAATTGAATGCATTTAAGCCAACACTGCAATTAAAGTATTTTTCACATTGTCTTCTCTATGAAGGTCATTATGAATATGTTTACAGAGGGCGAAAGACAACAATAACATTCCACAAATATTTATTATGTTTGCATCAGACCTATTTTAGACACTCAAGGAAGAATGGAAGATGGGTAAAAAATAAATTAGTTCCCAAGCTTCAAGAAATCAAAGATTTAGATATAAAGACACAAAACTAAAACTATTTAGTTTTGTGTCTTTATATCTAAAGATATAAGATATAAGATATGTTTATATATATATGTATATATCTTATATCTTATAAGATATAAGATACTAAGTAAGTATAACACTAATTGTTGACAGGCATTAGAGTAAAGAAATAGTGCAATGAAGCCTTAAAAAACCTAGCTGGATTATGTTAAAGAACCTTAAAGAAAGATAGTTTGTGTATATGAAATGAATTGTTTTTAAACTATGAATGTAATTACCTTATTCAAAGATACATATTAATAGGAAACAATATTTTTCATATATCCCAATATCAGAGGATTTCTGGGTAATAAAAATCAGAAATTTCTGAATAAAATAAAAAAAAATTTAATAAACAAGTGAGTGTTCTAATGAAAATAAATGTTACTCCAAAAATCTTAAATTTTATGTAGTTACACTTCTATCTTTATGACAACATTGCCTATGTATTTCATTGTTTCCAGTTCTTATCTCCAGTAATGCAAAACTTGAATCAAGTTCAAGAAAGCAGCACGGCACTGAAGGCAGACCCATGTACATCAACATGGCTCCACATGGCCGCCGGAGCCAGGGCTGGATCCTCACCAGCACCTCCTCAAGGTCTTGAATCGTAGCTGCAGGAGTTGGAGGGCATTTTGCATTATCTAGTCCTGTTCTTGACCCTGCTTGAGGAAACTGGCTCGCTTGCACTGCACCTGGAGCCTTTCAAAATCTTGTCAGGCTCAGCCTCTGAAGAGAGAAGTCCCACAGTGTTCTGGCCTTACTCAGTGTGTGTTTTGTTCCAGAAGTCAGGAGATACGTTGCTTTTTTTCCTGGCTCTTGGGGTCAGAGGGTGGGCTATCTCACCTATGAGATGGTAACCTTTACGAGTGCCTCCCTCCTGGACTAAAAGGAGAGTGCAAAGTGCCCTGGGTGCTTAGCAACAAGAAACGGAGAATGCCAAGTAAAAGTCCAGTCCATTTTTCACTGCTGCAGTTAGAGTCCTACTGCACCTTCAGCCTCTGATTGCTGTGGTTTCCTCCTGCCTCAGGCTTCGGAGCTTGGGAAAACACACCCACACCTTGTATCTCTCTCTCCTGTTGATTAATTAACACAAACGGGCAGCTGTCCTCCCTGCGTAAAGCCACAGCCATCCCTGAATTACTTGAGGGCTAATTACGCTGTTTGTCCACCTGCAGTTTCTCTTCCTTCCAGCAGCCTAGCCTGTGGACCCTTACCACTCATTATTACCTCCACCGGTGGAGGAGCAAGACAAGACTGTCACCTGTGCCACTTCTTACTTTTCCAAAACCTGAAATCTAAGTAATGTCATTCATTGTAGGCTTCCTCTGCAGAGGTTTTTAGCTCAGCAAAATCCTTCTTGTAACCTTTGTTCATAATTTCTCCCTAAATGCTGAATTATAGTATTAAGAACTAGAAATCTTTTCCACCTGACTTGAATTCCCTTTTCAGAATTTTCAGACATCTTTAAGGGTCACTATCAACTCAAATTCAATTTTTTATCTCCTCTCTTCCAGCACATTCTATTCAACCTGGTTGTGGGGTTTTTGTTGTTGTTGTTGTTGTTGTTGTTGTTTTGTTTGTTTGTTTGTTTTCAATTGGATAGATTTTTCCCTTCTTCCTCCAGCTCTGGACTTCGAAATCTATTTCTCTTTTCCCATAAGTAGACTAATGCCAGTCCCTCCTCTCTTTCTCCATTCATCTTCTACACCTAGTCCTCCTTTTTCAATGCCCATCCTATAGTCTTCTCTTGTCTTCAACTAAACTCCGTAGTCTCCACATAATCAATATAGTGCCACCATCACCTGCCAGTCCTTTCTGGAACCTTCAGGCACCCCAGGGGAGCTATCTTTATTGGTTTCTGGGCTCTGAACTATCATTTTTTCCTCCTCACTCCTTATTCTCTTCACGATTTTGTTCCCCTCTCATCAATCCTTCCATCTTCCCGATACTAAGTTTCCTTCACACTCTTCCTCTCATTCCTCCCTTTTCCACTCCCCTGTCTCTATGGTAAGTGAAACATAACATATGAACAATATGTGATGTTTTCTCTTTGTACTTTAAAGATATCACATTTATCCGCTTTCTCTTTTGGTGAATAATTCATTTCCCGTTGTTTTGCTAATAGAATCTGGAAGCCAGGGGCTAGTTTTACAGCTATGTTTAGTAAGTTGAAGAGTAGAATATTTTGTCATAATGCAATAAGTGTACCAGAAATCACTGGTTTGAGAGCTGTGAAGTCCTGAGGGGCAAGACTCAAATGCTGTGGTGGATTAGTTAAACCATAGAACAAGTAATTATAATTGCTTATCCAGTTAGATATTATGAGCTACAGTGAATGCTAAAGCTAGTTTTTGTTTTTGTTTTTGTTTTTGTTTATTTGACAGATCACAAGCAGGCAGAGAGGCAGGCAGAGAGAGACAGGAGGAGGAGGCAGACTCCCTGCTGAGCAGAGAGCCCGATGCGGGACTTGATCCCAGGACCCTGAGATCATGACCTGAGCCGAAGGCAGAGGCTTTAACCACTGAGCCACCCAGGCACCCCTAAAGCTAGTTTTGAAAAACATATATTATTTCAAGACTTTCATCCTAGTGACTGTCACTATTTTTTTTTAATTATGCTCAGCTAGCCAACACACAGTACATCATTAGTTTTTGATGTAGTGTTCACTATTTTTTTAGGTAGGTCCAGTAAAATAACTCTAATTTATCTTCACTCTGTTAATAGATACAGGTGAAATGGAGGTTGCTCTCTGGAAATATGAAGCAGCATGATTTTAAAAAAGAGAAATGGCAGTATGGATATTGAGATCCACAGACTGAACTCTTTCTGCTTTATTTTATATTTTACTTATGGCATTTGCCATGCAGATGACTAACCTCAAGGGTCTCATTGCCAACCTACAGTTGTGCCCTCAAATACATCAGGCTAGCGGTAACACATCATGTATATCTCTTAGAGTGTTAGCTAATAATATAGATGTAAATCTTTCTAACCCTCCACTCTTTCAAAATCTCCGGAAAAAAAAAAAAAAGTTTGAAGAATCTATTTAGAAGTCACTGTGTACACACTCTGCTTTGGGAGTTCGTAATTAGTTTCATAAGATCTAATCTGGAAGCAGAAACATTCTAACACTGTGTATCACTTTGTGGTTAAATAAGTATGTATGTGAAAGTAAAAATGACCCTAATAAATTTGCCAAGTCAAATTTTCTACTTCATATGTGTCACTTTTAATTTACCACTATAATCATGTAAAACTCCTGGGTAATTAAAAGAAAGACTTATTTTCTACCATATTGTAGATGCCTATCATACTGTGGATGACTCTTTACATATACACACAGAGATACATATATATTTACTATAAATATTCAAAAATTTAATGATTTCTTTGCTTTTCATTTTTAAAAATTTTTTATTATGTTATGTTAGTCACCATACAGTACATCATAGTTTTTGATATAGTATTCCATGATTCATTGTTTGCATATAACACCCAGTAATTTTAAAATGAATGTGTTTAATGTAAAATTTTTGTGAAACAATGTTAAATTAAAAAGAGCAAACGCATTGTCGATGTGGAAAAGTTGGTTTACTAAATACATTCTCTCAACTCTTCTTTTGCCTTTCCTACCACTCTAGGGCATACTGTGGAGCTCTAGCCATGTCCTTTCTTCAGAATCAATGCACTCAATAATCTTTTATTGACCATACATGGCTTAGTTCCTCACTAGGGACTGCCCTTGGCTGTAGGAAACTACCTTCCCCAAGGTAAAGTCCCTTCCAGTGGGCAGTCATAATCAATGACAGTCTGAACTACTACCAAAGGCTTAGCCTCCTTGCCTAAATTTGTAACAATTCTCAAAGGTTATCTGAATTCCTGAACCTCTAATAAATCAAATGAGGTTTCAGTTGTATCCACATTGTAAACTAGTTTCTTCCTCTATCTAGTCCTCCTTTCCACTCTTCCTTACAGGTTTATCTCCCAAGATCACATTCTAATAAACTTTCTGCCTGCAATATTCTGAATCACGGTCTGTTTTCAAGAAAACTAACTGAAGAAAACTAAAATACCTAGTAAATAAAATACTTTTTCTGTCTTCCCTGTTGTTCAGCTTGGTCATATACCAATGAGACTAGGCACAACTCTCCACAGGAAAAATGTTTCCTCCATTCATAACCAAGATTCACTAAGATATGTTTCTTTCACATTTTCCCTTCATCCTCCTCCCTATGCCACTGACCATACAGACAAGATACCTGAAAGTCAGCAATATCAAAGCTAAAATAGCAAGCATCCAAAAACACCTCGGACTCTTGAAAACATCATTGAACAAATGGGCTTATGCCAGCAATCATCAACCCCTAAACTTTTGGATTAATCAGGGGGAAAAACCCTCATTTTTAAGTTAATTGTTACTTGCAGCCAAATGCAATTCTTAAGTGATACAACTAAGGAATCTATCTAGAAATATATTGTATACGTGTGGTTGAGTATTATTTACAAAAGAAATCCCACAGTTTTATAAATGGTAAATTGTGGCTTATCCTTGGGAAAGAAAATTATAGTCATTAGAATAATTCTTTTGAATGTTGATTTAATGTTGAGAAATACTCAAAGCCATATTAAATTTAATGATATAAATCCATTACACACACATACACACACCTATGTTTGATGATGCCACCAATCTTGTGAAGTTTCCTTATAGAAAAATTAGTTTGCCTGCCATGGCATAGTTTATTTCTTAAAGATGGCCACACTAATATACATCTCATTTCATATGCTCCTCTGAAAATGAGTCTAACGTTCTTTCCACTGAGAAGTGAAAACTGTGTTCCCTCACCTTGAATCTGGGCAAGGGCTCCCAACTCCTAACCCACTGAAAACAAAAGGGGTAATAAATTTTGTTGTTTTAAGTCACTACATTTTGAGATGGTTTGTTATGTATCATTACATGGTGCCTGTAGATTATCTTAGTTATTATCTGATCTCTTAAAATACAGTTTTAAAAAAACCTGAAAATTACAGGAAAATTTATAGTTCATTTGAAACACTTAATATGTGCCCATTGCTCTTTTCAATTGTAATGAAAAATGAGAAAAATACCTTAAGATTAGTTTGCTAGGTGTGGAATCCAGGACCCTCATTTTAGTGAGGTCAGCATTTTTGTCCCTTTGTTAAAAGTACTTCAAAATGTGTGCCAAAAATAGTATTTCTTCTAACCAGCAGGCTTCTCATTCCTTGTAGGGACTCTGTAAACAAAGGCAAACTACAGCAGAACACGTTTGGGTTTATGAGTAAAATGGTAAAAATGCCAATTCTCAGCTAAAGCTTGAGAATACAGAATATCCTTGAGTCTTTTGGCTCCTTTTGTGAACAAGAGCCTTGGTAGGTAGACATGCAATAGATATCTCACACTTCAATGTTGTGATATGCAGATAAAATGAAACAAAGAACAAGAGGGCAGCTTACTTCTAGATTTTGCGGGGAGAGGCAAGCTCATCTTTCCCCTAACTTTCCATGTGTACATTAAACTACTACAGCGTCAGGTACTGATAACTGAAATTCTCATTTCCTTTCAGAAGTCTCCAGTAAAAGTGGCAATATTTCTTTAAATCACACACACACATACACCCTGAAGTAAAATCTTACACTCCCTCCACCCAGAAAATATGACTAAGTCATTTAAGCAATATTGAATCTCTTCACAGAAAATCAGCAGGTCGGGTCGAAAATTACACACCCTACACACTGGTTGTGCAGAATGTTGCAGGGTCTGAATTTCTGCCAACATATTTGGCATTGGCATATCTCCACTTTTCAATTTGCTACAATGCAATGCAAACCACTGTTACTTGGTGTACTATAACTGTAATACAAGCTCCTGTGCGTTCATCTGAGCTCAACTATTCCCTTGGCTAAAAATATTTCCAAACAGGGTGAAAAATATAAATGCCTGCCATTTTCAAAAGTACATATAATAAATATTCCTGAAATACTTTGAAAGCCTACAGTTAACAATAAGCTTTGGTGTACAAGGATTAGAGAATAAAGGGCAAGGCAAACTTTATTAGCACACTCTTAAGTACTTAATTTATTATTTCTGCAGTGACATCCTTGCAGGATTTCTTCAGTAACGTGGAAAAAGTCACTATCTCAGCTGTTGAAGGCCCTGCTTTAGAATCCCAGGGACACACCCAGACAGGTCCTAGTGAACAACCTGGAACATGTCATGGAACAACCTGGGCTTATAACCAACTCTTTAAGCAAAACCCTGAAAAGGGCTTTTTATGGGGTGCCTGGGTGGGTCAGTGGGTTAAAACCTCTGCTTTAGACTCAGGTCGTGGTCCCAAGGTCCTGGGATCAAGCCCCGCATCGGGCTCTCTGCTTAGCTGGGTGCCAGCTTCCCCCTCTCTCTCTGCCTGCCTCTCTGCCTACTTATGACCTCTGTCTGTCAAATAAATAAATAAAATCTTTTAAAAAAATGAGAAGAGCTTTTTAAGTCTTACATGCCTGGTGATGGGTATTCAGGACGGCACAGATTGCATGGGGCACTGGGTGTTATATGCAAACAATGATTCATGGAACACTACATCAAAAACTAATGATGTACTGTATATTGACTAACATAACATAATAAGAAACAGCTAAATAAATTAATAAATTTTACATGCAAAGGAAAGCTTAGATAGATAGAATATAATAGATTGATAGACATCAGATAATAACAAAAATCAGATAATAATAAACCATAGGTGTTCTAGTTAATGGAGAATAAAAATCATTCTAAATTTAGTGATTTAAAAAAATAATAATCACATAATTTGCAAGATAAACTTGTAAATCTTACCAATAGCAATTGGGAGTTTACCTTGTCCTCATATTCAAATAAAATTTTATTTCCAAATGGAAAATATTTTAAACTATATGTTGATCTGAATGTAATATATATAGTCTCATATGTGAAGATAGCAGCTTTGTCTCTCTGTGTAACTGACGACCTTATTTATGACTCCAAGCATGTACTTCAAATCCTTATTCCTTAAATGAATCTACTCCTTGACAAAATTTGGTTTGGAACTGGAAAATTTTAGTAAGCATAGTTATATTTGCATCATAAATTCTAAGTGGGAGATTATTTACGGGCATCTCTTCTCTAGTAGAGTTGATATCACCATTACCCAACCATGTGGATGGAACAGATATCTGGTCTAAACTATTGCCTTTTATAACTAGTTGACAATTTCTTATGGTCTCTTGCTATATTTTTTTTATCTGTTGTAACACATAAAAGGGTCTAACAAATACTTTATCCCAAGTCTTCTGTGCTGTTAATCAATGTTTATTAATTCACTTCATTGACAATTGAGTAATGCTGTCTGTCCTCACAAATTCAATATTGACCACTGCAAAAATGATACAAATTCCATTGATTTGATACCACATTGATTATATCTATTTTTTCTACTTTCAAATATTTCTTTTATTTCCAAATCATAAAACATTTAAAGAAATTGTATACAAAGAGGTAAGTACAAGATGTATATTATCCCCAGTAGAGTATATTTCAACTTCTCTACAAAAAGAAAATGACAAATTATGGTGTATTCACATAATATAACATTATATAATTATATAAAATAACTTTTAATTGAAATCTTTCTTGGGATAATTTTAAGTTCATGTGCAGCTGTAAGAAATGATACAGAAATATTTCCTGTATACTTTGCCAACTTTCATCCTATAGTAACATTTTGTGGAACTATACTTCTAAAGTATTCATGACAATATAATCCACTAAACATATACAGATTTGCCCAACTTTACTTCTACCCTTTGTGTGTGAGGCTATGTGGGGGTGGGTGGGTATGTATTAAGTTCTATATAATTTGGTCACCTGTGTATGTTCACCTACATCTATACGTTCTATACATTCACCACTGAAGTTAAAATAATGAACAATTTTAACACCACCACAAGAATCTTTCATGTTGCCTTTTGATAACCATATGCATACCGTCCCATCCAGAAACCCCACAAAACCATGAATCTGCCCAACTTTTCTAAATTTTATTATTTAAAAATGTTATGTAAGTACATTCACAGAGTATGTAACCTTTTGAGGGATTTTTTTTGTTTGTTAGATTTTTGTTTGTGTTTTTGCACGTCATAGTTTCTTGGAGAGTCATCTAATTTGTTATATGTATCAATAGTTCATTTATTTTTACTACTGAGTAGTAGTCTATGATATGTTGGTACTTCAGGGCAAATATTTCCTACCATTCTCTATAGCTTTTATTTTTTATCCTTTTCACAAAGGCTTTCACAGAGTAAAAGTTTTAAATTTCATTAGGTCCAATTTATCAATTTTTCCTTTGTTCATGATTGGAACATCAAGTCTAAGAAGTTTTTTCCTAGCCCTAGGTTCCAAAGATTTTCTAATATATTTTTTCAAAAAGTTTTATTTGCATTTGACTATGATTCATTCTAAGTTTAGTTTGTATGTGGTGTGAGACTTCATGCAAGGTTATTTTGCCTATAGATGTCAAATTGCTATAGCACAATTTGTTGAAAAGGTTATCCTTCCTCCATTGAATTAGTTTTGTACTCTGTCAAAAATCAGCTAAGCATATTTGTATAGGTCTATTTCTGGATCATACATTCTGTTCCTTTGATCTATGTAACCATTTCTCTGCCAAAGTCACACTGTCTTGATTGTTGTAGCTATATGGTAAAAACAATATCAGGTAGACTAATTCCTCCCACTTTATTGTCCTTCACTTAGAGTCTTTTAGTTTTTTTTTTTTTAATGATTTATTTATTTGACAGAAGGAAAGACAACAAGAGAGGGAACACAAGCAAGGGGAGTGGGAGAGGGAGAAGCAGGCTTTCTGCTGAGCAGGGAGCCCCATGTGGGGCTTGATCCCAGGACCCTGGGATCATGACCTGAGCCGAAGGCAGATGCTTAACAACTGAGCCACCCAGGTGCCCCTAGAATCTGCTAGCTATTTTAAGACGTGTGCCCTTTCATATAAATTTAGAATAAATGTATCTATATCTACAGAAACTTGCTTGGATTTCTAAGGAATTGCATTAAATCTATCTATATGGTGACTCTAAAGTGTAATTGGCGAAGGAAAGAGAAATGTCCTATCGTAACAGAGCAAACACAGATGATGTTATGGCATTGGCAAAAAATAAAAAACTAATAAACAATTCAGGGTGAAGAAAATTAATATGAGAAAAAAGGCCATTTTTTATTTATTTATTTAAGCCATACATATAGATGTGTGTGTGTTTGTGTGTGTGTGTGTATGTGTATTGTGGATGTGTGTACACCAAAGTACAACTGATAAGTCAGTTTCAAATGATAAATGAAATTATAGCATAAAGAGTAAAATTTAAATATATAACCATCACAGAGGATTGTTGGCAGGAAACCTATAATTCTAATAAAGTAATACAAGGTTTGGCTTTTTTATAAAAGTACTAACTTTATGGATTTTTTGTTTGGTTGGTGTTGGTGGTAGGAGGAAGGTAGAAGGTTATCAGTAAATATATGACTGTGTGGTACTATATGTATCTTGAGTTAGTGATCTGCTAAAGCTTTCTACTTTTTTTAGACCTCTTAAGGGTATGAAGCAATACATTTTTAAAAACAGCTTTATTGAAGTATAATTGGTATGCCAAAACTGCAAATATTTAATGTATATATTTTGGTGAGTTTGGACATATGCATACACTCATGAAACCACCACCACAATCAAGGCAATAGACATATTCATCAACTCCAAAGTTTCCTTATATGCCTTGTGTGTGTGTGTGTGTGTGTGCGCATGGAAAGGACATTTAAAATGAAATCTATCCTCTTCACAAATTTTTAAGTACACAATACAGTGTTATCAACTATAGACACTATGCTACACAGCAGATCTTTAGAATTAATTCATCTTGCATAAGTGGGAGGGAGAAATGGAGAGTCACTCAACTGGTTTAAATCATATACTTTTAGAGGTAAAAGGAGAGAAGAAATCAAGTGATTTTATTGAGTGTATTCTTAACTGCCAGGTGAAAAGGAAGGAAGGAATGTGTCTTTCCTGATCAAGACATTGTAAGTAGAACACAGTACGGAGCAGTGACCTGAGCTCCAATCACTGGATTCCCAATGACATAAAGTGTCCTTGACAAGTCTCACTCAGATGGAAAGGCAGTAACAAGAGAAGTGATTTTCTAATCCCATGCTAACCAATCACAAAGAATTTGTGATTGAAGCAGTGGAAACCCTGAGCAAAGTTATCTTGTTACTTTAGAGTTTGCATTAACCAGAAATATGGAAATGGTAGATCCTAGAAAGTTCAGAAAAAGACAGGTATAACTCCATGGGCTCAAATTCTATAAAAGATAATAATCTGAGAGAGTTTGAAGGCTTTCCAAAAAAATGCTGTGATCATAAGTGGGAAAACCTAATAAAAATGATATGGATACACCTCAAACTCCATAAGAAATTTATATATAAAATAGACAAAACTGAGATAGAAATAAGTGCAAGGCACAGGGCCTCCCACATAAGATGTGCTTAACTCAGGTTTTGTCAAAATAATGAATGGATCTTATAAAACCAAAGACAAATATGTAAAATTGCATATGCTATAAGCCAGAAGAGTCAAAGTATACATCATCTGTTCATCTAATCATTCAGTCCAGAAATATTTATTGTACATTTGTTATGTACCAGGCACTTTCTGCTTTCAAGGATATCACAGTCCAGAGTGAGAAACTGCTGTACAAACAAACAAACACAAATCAAAATGCAGGAATGTAAGTACAAATAGGTAATTGTTTGAAGTGCTTTGTGAACAGGCTGGAAGGAGCTGTTAACTGAGCTTGGGGGAAGGAAGACTAAAAGGCTTCATCTTATAGATAACATTTGAGTAATTTTGAAGAGTTGCTGAGATATACAGTTATAAAAAAGAAATGTATATAAGTTAGAAGATTAGAAGAAAGGGGGTATGCTGTTTAAAAACCAGTGGTTAAAAAAAAAGTGGCAAAATGTTAATGAGCTATAGAAATGGCAAATGCATAAACTAATGGCATAGGGCTTACAGAGTTACAGCGCACCCTTTCTAGCCAGTTCCAAAGATGTAAGTATGCTGTAAAAATTTGAAGCAGCTAATGCTACAAAGTTAAAAGAAATTTTACCTTTGATGTGATTCTTTGTCTCCTAATCTCATATTTCCATCACATTGACTCTGGTTTTATGCATCCTCCCCTATCCTAGAAATTCTCAACCAGTGATTTTTATACCCTGGTAGCTCATTAGAATCACACGAGCTTTTATAAAAGATTTCTGCCTGGGTCCATCCCCCAGGGATTTTGATTCCATTGATCTGGGGTTGGGACCCCTGAGCTGCCCACATAGTCTTCAAAAGCTTTGTGGGAAATCTTTCTGGTCTGCCATGGTGAATGAGCATCTGACAGAAGAGGGTAAGACACACATCAGAAAGAAAGAATTAATGTCATGGAGTTCTACACAACTATAGAACTTAATGACTACATACCATCATAGGGAAAGAATTTGCCCAAGATAGCACTATATATTGTGGTCAGGATCTTAAGAAAGTGTTGAATGTGCGAATGCTACCTAATGACTCTTGGAGACAAGTGACTCTTATTCTAAATTTATCCTAGGTGTAATGGGGAGCCACTGAGAAGTGTTCTTCAGTGCACTGATAATTTAAGATTTACACATTGTAAGAATTATTCTACCTGGAAAACTGATCACAGAAAGGCAAAGATGATTCCCAGCCTTTTTATTTGGGAAACCTGACAAACATAGATGCCAGTCATTGAGAGGTAACTGGGGGAAAAAAATGCAGGCTTGGCAATAAGAGTAGACAGGGACATGACAAGTTCTCCCGTGGATGTGCTGATTTTTGATTACTTCTAGAAGAAAAAAAGAAAACAAACAAACAAACCAGATGGAAGACATGTATCTGAGATCTATTTGCAGAAAGCTAGGTTTTTAAGTCAGGAATAAACAGGTTTGCCATGGAAGGGTATATAGATTGCTCATTGGGAGAAGAGAGTCTAAGACAAAATTTAAAAGAATACTAAAACTGGCAGCAAACATCCACAAAGCGTATTAATAGGAAACAACTAGAGAGGTAGAAGGAAAACCAGAAGGTTGTGGCATAATGGGTACCAGGAGAATAGAGTTCTCATAGAAGGAGTGATTGAATGATAGTTTGTCAAATATTGCAGCAGTTTTAATAGAGGATAGGGTCAATTTCTGATTATAGTAGATTAAGGAGTAGATGGGAGGTAAAGTAAAAAGTACGAACAACAAGTACAGCTACATTTTAAAGATACATGCAAGGTTGATCATAAAGATTTTTTTCCCATTTCTATGTTTCAAATAGCACATACTTGCTACAGTAGTAAACCTTAACAGATTTTTAAGAAGGAAAAAATGTGAACACTTCAGGTCTGATGAAGGGAATCTAGACTAGAGAAACAGTGAAACTAAAGGAGAAAAAAATAATAATTACTAAGATATAGCTAGGTACTTGAAACAGAGGGATTAACCTGGGCTTTCCTATGTAAGGAGAGAATAATTCAGAATAGGGCAGAATGGAAGAAACCATGAACATGGACAGAATATGGTTGGAAGTTTGGGGCTAGGATAAGGAGGAAACTCTTGTCTAATGGCTTTAGTTTTCTCATTGAAGGAGATGTCTGATAGTGAGGAAGGAATGGTAGAATCCAAGGTAGGAAGGATTGGAATAGGTCTGAAAGAACAACTACAGGGAATCTGAGGGAAAGATTGGGAATTATAGAGGAATGCCAAGGAGTACTGAAGCCCCCATAATTTTGAGTTAGAAAGAAAAACATACAGTTTTAGGAGTAGTGTTGTACAAATGGCAGAAAGTACATAAAAGTTGTACAATTGACTAACTTTAGGCTCAATTCCATCCAGTAGAATGTTGGGACTACATAGAATGTTGGGACAGAAAAACAAACGGTGTTTGCTAACAGAAAGCAAAGTTAACCAAAGCAAAGATGTGATTCATAGGCCATAGTAGTGGTAGTAGCAGTAGTAGTTGTAATAATAGTAGTAACAGCAGCAGTAGTAGTAGCAATAGCAGCACTAGAAAAAGTAGTGGCAGTACTAGTAGCAGCAGCAGTAGTAATAGTACCACCACTACGAGTAATAACAGTAGCAGTGGTAATAGTGGGAATAGTACTAGTAGCAGCAATAGTAATAGGACTATTAGTAGTCATAGTAGTAGCAGTGGTATTAGTAGTAATAATACTAGCAACAGTAGTAATAGTACTGCTACTAGTAGTAATAGTAGTAGTAGCAGCAGATGCAGCAGGAGCAGTAAAAGTAGTAGTTGTAGTAATAGTAGCAGTAGTAGCAGCAATAGCAGCTCTAGTAATAGTAGCAACAGCAGAGCAACAATAGTACCTCTATGAGTAGTATTAATAGCACCAGTGGTAGTAGCAATGGTATTAGAAGCAGTAATAGTACTAGTAGTAGTAGTAATAGCAGTAGCAGCAGTACTAAAAGGACTACTACTAGTAGTAATTATAGCAGCAACAGTGATAACAATAGGACTACTACTCGTAGTAATAGTAGCAGCAGTAGTATTAATAGCAGCAGCAGTAGCAATAGTAGTAAACATTTATTAAGGATTTGTCGATTTTTTAATTTATTGTATACAATTTATTTTTATTGTACACTATTTTTATTATACATGATTATTATATGCAAGTGGCCAGTATTTTATTATTTTTGATTTTTTGATGAAGAAACAAAAGTTTATTGTAAATGATGTTTATTGTACATAATTATTGTAAACAAGTGGCCAGTATTTTTTTTGACCTTTTGATGAGGAAACAAAGGTTTATTGTACACGATGTTTATTGTACATAATTATT
>NW_022630997.1:48230815-48340129 GCF_010015895.1 Lontra canadensis | reverse complement strand
TATACAAGTGGCCAGTATTTTATTATTTTTGACCTTTTGATGAGGAAACAAAGGTTTATTGTACACGATGTTTTTTGTACATAATTATTGTATATAAGTGGCCAGTATTTTATTATTTTTGATCTTTTGATGAGGAAACAAAGGCACCACGAAGTTAATTTTCCAAGGTCAAGCAGCTACAAAGTGGCACAGTTTTGGAACAGTGAATATGAGTCATGTCCAGAGGAATGTGAGCAGGAAGAGCTCAGAAGGGCTCAGAAGCTCTGAAATATGAGGAAGAGTTTGGTAATTTAGGATATTTTGCCTAAATAAGACAGGCAGCAGCAAATAACTATTACTTCAACATTCTAAGAGTTGCCATATGGAAAAGGAATTAGACTTTAATATTATGTAGCTTCGCGGAGCAGAACTAGATCTAATAAGAAGCTGCAAGGAGGTAGATTTTTAGCTGGGAAGAGTGAAGATTTCCACATGAGACATATGGGTGAAGTCAAAAAAGCAGCTTCACAAGTGAAGTTCCAGCAACTGAGGAATTTGACCCAAGGCGAGGGGTGTTTGGGAAATGATTCAAACATGGGGGCCGAGAAGCCAGCTGGCCTACATGAAGCGCGGCACTCTTTTAATGCTGCAAGTCTGCCTCTAGTGGGCATTTTATTAACCCACAATACACACTCCTCAGAGTAAAACCATTTGGCAGATACATAAAACATCTGGATCACCGTTAGGATGATATTTGGATATAATAGATAAGAAATAATGTTGTGCCAAGTCTGCTAGATCAAGACTTTCAATTGCTTCGGAGCTCTAATAATTCAGATGAGAGAAAGGAAAAGAGAGGGAGAAGGAACTGAAGGAGGAAGGGAGAGAGGGAAGGAGAGAGGAAGAGAGGATGGAGGGAGAAGAGGGAGCTTAGCTTGCAATGTACCCTTTTCCCCAGAGCAAGCAAAATATTCCACAAACAACTGCAAAAACTGTTTCCTGCCCAAATTATCCTTTTTGAAGCCTATAAAAGATAATCCATGTATCTCCCACACTTCACGCTCTCGCACATTTACGCAAAAAGCTCAAACAAGAGACCTTGAAGCTCTTCTTTGAGCAGGGGTCAGTGTTTCTGGTGCAGTGCCAGTTTTAACAAGATTTTCTTTTCTCTCTCTTAGGAGAAAGTATAAGGGAGATGCATGATAAGAAGTACAATAGTCTCTGCCTGGACCTGATGCCAAGAGAGGGTCCACGCAATTTTATTTGACATTTTTAGCCTTGATTTGGCTGCCAGCTTTATTGAAATGCTCTAATATTCTCTACAGGTTTTAGATGCAAATGTTGAATTTTGATTCTGTCCTGCCTTAAGGAATCTTTCCTTATAAATATCTTTTCTTTTTTTCTTTTAAACAAATCTCTTTTCTAATCATAATAGCAACTCCTCTGTTTTTCCTTTTCTTCAGTGTGGTAATGTTGTTTATCTGTTTGTTTGTTTGTGTTGTTAGAATGCCACAATTAGATATAGTCATAATGTTAATCCATCACGACCCATGGGCATAATAGGCAGCCACTAATACATACAGTGAATCTTACAACGCTGACCATATTTTGAAGCAGATATGACAGATCCTCAACTTATTTCAGGATCCTCTGTTCTTTATCTCCTTCTCCAACAGCTATAAACCTTTGCAATGCCTCTCAAATCTGGCCCTGTATTCTTGAGCAATATACATGCATATTTTGGTCTTTATGAACCACCACATGCCTGTTTCCTTACAAATTTTATTTATTGAATAGAGACTCTCAATCATTTATCAGTAACATATGGCAGCCCTAGTCACCAAATGATGTTTAAAAATAGCTCCACAAATTTGCTACCTAGAAATCAACTTGTTTAATTTTTTTTTTTCCTTCAAATCATTACAAAGCTAGTATATCGTAGAAACAGTCATGCAATTAGGCCCTGGTTATTAACAATTTGAGGAGGGAAATTGCCCATAGCAACATCACAGTTGAAATATTTACATTTGAGTCCCTGTCCTTCTTTTTCTGCCAATTGTTGGAAGCAAATCCATCAGAAATTTTGGCAGTGAGTAGCTATAATATAAGACAAAGATGGAGATGCATATATTCATCATGGAGATGTGCATCTCTTTCAATTTACATTAATCTGTCTGATGAATATGGAGAGATGCATTACTGATTTTGTTTCATTTTGTTTTTACAACTTTCACCTTGCTCTGGGTAGCTTGTCAGAAGACCTCGGTTGGAGTACTGTTCTGTCACTTGTCAGCATGTGATTAACAAACAATCCTCGCTCATTTTCTTTCTCTGCCTCCCTCTCTCCCTCCCTCTCTATCTTGGCCTTCATTTATTCATTTGTAAAATCAGGGGCTGGACTGGAGAATCACTAAAATTCCATCAACTCTAAAATTCTGTTTCTATGAGATACTATTTTTGATAAGCAATTAGAAAACAAACAAACAAAAACAAACAACATTTCAAGTGGTCTGATAACCAAGAATATACATCTAAAAGGGTATGGGAGAATAAACTATCTTTTTTAATTCCTGAGCAATTCAGGGAGGGGGCATTATTCTGAGAATATATGAGAAAAGGGTAACTTTCTGTGTCATAGTATTTTTTTTGACAAATCCATTCAGTGGGGCTACAGTCACATACCAGTATTTGAGAGTCAACACATTAATTCAAAATTGGTAAAAATCTGAGAAAAGAATAGGCATAGCTAATGGAAAATGCCTAAGTATCTGCCCCCTGACCATTTCTGTCTTTATTTGTTTTGCTGTCTATTTCTTCTTTCTTTTGTCTGCATTCATTCCCCTCCTTCCTTCCTTCTTTCTTCCCTTCCTTCCTTTCTTCATTCTTTCCTTCCCTTCCATTTTCTTACCTTTTCTTTTTTCATTTATCCAACCTATATTCACTGAACAAATACTCATTGAATACCTACAATGTAACTGAAACTCCTCTAGGAACTGGAGCTATACCATTGAACAAGAAAAATTTTTTAAAAATCCTAGATTTTGTAGAACTTATATTTAGGTAGGTAAACACAAAATAATAATTAAGGATGTACTTAAATATATAGTTCAGTTCAAGTAGATATACCATGCTTGAAGACGACATGAAGTAGGATAATGAAATAAGAACTGACTAGGAGAGAGGCTATTTAAACAGAGACAGAAGAGGTTTCTCCAAAGATGTGACTTTGAGCAGAGATGTGTATGAAGTGAGGGAGAGAACTGCATTAAGATTTCTGAGAGGAGCTGAAGTTTGGTCAACTTAGTGACAAATCTCTTTGTTTCCATTGTATTTTCTAACTGGTTTTTGTTAGAAAAGACTTAGGAAAACTTACCAAGTGTATACTTTCAAAGTATATTTAAGTACATGTAGGGGCATCTGGGTGGCTCAATTAATTAAGCACCTGCCTTCAGCTCAGGTTATGATCTCAGAGTCCTGGGAGCAGCCTTGCATCTGGCTCTGTGCTCAGTGGGAAACCTGCTTCTCTTTCCCCATGCCTGCCGCTCCCATTGCTTGTGCTCTTTCTCTCTCTCATAAATAAATAAGATCTTTAAAAAAAAAAAAATGCATGTAGACTGGGGAATTTAACAACAAAAAAGAGTACTTCTAGGAATAAAAATATTATTATAGCAATATTTCTGGTTCCAAGAGACACAAGAGAAATAACCTACCCACTTGGGTTTCAGGATCTTCCCTGCCTACCCTCCCCCACAACTGGTGACTCACCATTGGCTAAAGGTATGGAGAAGCTCTTTCTCTGTTCTCACTCATTTACCTCAGGGTGCCAAGGTAGTTCTCTGAGATACTCAAAATATTGCTTGAGATCCTTTTAACTGAATATATTGTGGTTCATAGGGCAGTTGGGGATAAGCTACCTTGTGATATCCTCCAAAACTCTAGTCTATACCCTAAGAGTGTCTGGGGCCTCTGTAGTTCCTTAGGGACAAACTTCAAAGGGCTATCATTCTTAGAGCTGTGATAGTGAGGTAAGATTTGGGGACTGAGCCTTGCAGAGATCAGTGATCAGCTTGCTATCTCAGAAATGGGTAGTTGGTTATGAGAGGGCTCTGATAAGAGAATGTGAATGCATGCAGAATTTATTCTAAATTTGGAATTCAAGCATATTTTATTTATGATGTGAACTATAATCTAGTTTTATGACACTGGCTTTATTTTAGGTTGATACAAGCAATAGTCACATGAAGAGTGTGCCTCTTCTATACAACAGTTACTGTGGATATCTACTATGCTTTTCAATGTTGCTTGTTGCAGCAATAAATTTTCTCTTAGTTGGAGTCAGGATGGCATAGATGGTGAAATGTAAAATAGTAGAAAATAGAATTAGGTAGAAATCCCAACTCCGCCACTTAAGAATTGAATGAACTTGAGAAAGTAGTTAAACTCTGCTGACCTCAAATCCTTCTGCAAAATGGGAAACATAATAACTTAAAATGAGGATTAAATGAGATGTTATCTATAATGGACCAGGCATAATGCTTGACATACAAAATAAAGCTCTTACTATCCATTACTTTTCTTCTTATGTTTTAGTTTTTTTGAGGAGTAATTCATTCAGGTACCTTGGGTATTGATTAGCATTTTTTTTTCCAGAAGTGGATTAGGTTTTTGAAATAATACAGATTAGTAATTATAATACCAAAATGTGGCCATGTAGCATACTGACTAAGGCCAAAGGAATTAGAGGGACCTCACAGACCTGGGTTCAGATCTAGCTTCTCTCTTTAATTAGTTTTGTGATTTGTTGGTTTCTCCACAGTGTCATTTATGTACTCCTTTTAATCTGTCTACTCAACATTGGATTACTGCAGAACTTAGTTATTGGATCTAAACTTTTGTCTATCTATTCTCATTAACTGGACAATAACCAATAATATAGCCTTAAATAAAACTTCCAAATTTTTACCATCCAGACTGCAGATTTATTTGTCTAACTGACTACTGAACATCTCTACTTGGCTATTTAATAGGAATTTAAACTCATCTTGTTCAAAACCAATTTCATGGTTTTCCCCAACAAATAGGCTTCTCAGAGTTTTCCTTGTTTCAATTAATGGCAACTCCTATCCCTCCAGTTGCTCAGGTCAAAAACTTTATAGTCAGTCTTATCTCTGTCTTTTATACTCTTCACCCAATGAACCCAAAATCTTGACATTTCACCTTTCAAAATGTATCTAGCATCATCCTACTTCTTATGGTCTTCTTGCTGCTCCCACCTTGGGTTATTGTGTCTCTCATCACACTGCTTACACAGCCATCACCCTGGCCTTTCTGCCTCCTCACCTGTCCCTCAGCAGTCTATTTTTACCTTCTGGAGTGATCTTTTTAAAATTAAAGTTAAATCAAGTCACTCATCTATTCAATACCTCCCATATCTTGTTTCTTTAAGAGCAAAAACTCAGATCATTACAATGACACACAAAGTCTCAAATGAGACCACCTCCTCTATTTGACCTAATCTTTTTATCTCCCTTTTGTTCACTCTACTTCAAATAACTTGGCTATTGATTCCAGATATCAGGTATGTTTTCCCTCATAGGGTCTTTGTACTTGCTATTCTCTACCCCAGGATGCTTTTTCCTCAAATGACAATATGTACCACCTTTTCACCCCTTCAGGTTTTTGCTCAAATGTCAATATGTCTTTGATCTCCCTATAAAAAATTGATCTCTGCTTCCATTATCCTGTATCTCCATTTGCTCCTTTGTTTTTTTTTAAGCATTCTTACTATCTAATGTATTATTATTTATTTTTTATTGCCTTTTGCCCATTAAAATGTAAGCTCAATGGGGTCAGGGATTTTTATATATTTTATTCACTATTATTTCAAAGGCTTGGTACAACCAATATTTGTTGAATGGATTCATGAGTCCCTATTGTTAAAATTTAGTATGTTAAATGTTCAGTATAGTACTTTGTACATAGTAAATACTGAATAAATCATGGCTATAATTATTATTTAAGAACTAAGTGAATCAGTACATTTTTTTTGACATTGAATAATTGGACCAGTCCTAATATACCATTCATATCAGGAATATCAAATTCCCCCAATTTAAGACTCTAATGCCATTTTTATTTTTAATTGTGTTAAAACATTTCATTGGTTAAAAATAACTTTGTAAAACCAGAAAAAGTAAGCCTTCAGGAATAAATAATTTTTTTTAAATTAATAAAACACTTTGTCTCCAGGGTTTAAATAAATGCGTCAAAAGAAAAACTGTGTACACCTTGGCCACCATTGCTAGAGTGCTAACTTCTATTAGCCTAAAGGTTGTTAATGCAGTCTTTATGACTGAAGAGATTAACACAAAATTGCTGAGAGTCTGCCAACAGGGTGAATGTTCCCAGAAAGATGGCAAGAGAAGCAAGGTAAGATATTTAAGTCATCAACATTTCTTATTATATCTTAGTGAAAATGTTAAATAGTTTGATCAACATTTGGAAGATTTACAATTCAGTAAAGAAATTAGTTTTTTAAAAATCATACAGCTTCAAAAAGTCTAGTTAAAAACATGTTGCATTGCCCAACAACCATACACTTCATGAAATGAATGAGAATCTAACCACAAGTGACCCTTACATTTGCAGAGGGAAAACCTATGAACTTCAGCAAACTGGGAATATATGTTAAAAATTTATTCATTATTTAACTAAAATTCAAACTTAACAGGGTGTGCTATATTTTATCTGACAATCCTATTCACGGGAAAAATATGTTCTCCAGAAATTCTGTTAAACTATTGCTTTTTTAATTTGTTTCCTAAGAACAACAGTAGTATTGGTATTTATAACAATACTAATTAGTCAATTAATTAAAACACATTTCTTACATTAACAAAACAAAATTTTCTGACTGGTCTTTCTGAACTCGTGACCACCAACTTCAAAATAACTGTCTGTAATCCTACTACCTCTGCCTGGAATTTTTCCACTCTCCTAGACAACCATGTCCTAACTTTATTCTCTCCTTAATTATGCAACAACTCTACTACTGTCTTTTCTCTGCAGCTAATCTTGCTTCTCTTTTCATAGAAAAAGAGAAGTGATTGGAAAAGATCTTCCATAAACTCTCTTCACATATATTTACTACTTTATATCTATAGCTATGGACTGTCTTCGTTATGTCTCTGTCCAGTATAAGTCACCCTCCTTTTATGCACTAGATCCCATTTTGTCTGTAAGGGGTATTTCTCCCAAAATTGTTGTCTGTTCCTCCTCTCAAATCAGCTTTCTCTTCTCTAATGAATTACTTCCATCATCAATGAATCATATAATATTTTCAACCAAGAAGGAAGAAAGGAAGAAAATAAAGGACGGAGGGTAGGGAAAGAGTAGGAGAGAGAGGGGAGGACATCAAGGGGAGAGGGGGAGGGGGAGGAAGGAAAGAGAAAAACACTTCCTTTGACTTCATATCTTCCTTTCTTTATGATCTCATTTCTTTGCTTCCTCCTTTACAGAAATGCTGCTTAAAAGATTCACTGGTACTTACTGCCCCCAATTTATTCCATCTTCTCTCTTGCTTTGAACCCACTCCAGTCAGGATTTTAAGCCTTCTCCCCTACTGAAACTGTTCCTGTCTATTTCACCAATAACTCCACCTATCTGAATCCAGTGGCAAACTCTCAGTACTCATCTTATTCTCTGTATTTGTTTCCTAGGGCTGTCATAACAAAGTACCACAAACTACATGGCCTAAAACAACACAAATGTATTATCTCATAGCTCTGAATGCTATAAATCACAATTGAGATGTTGTTGGCAGGGCCATAGTCCCTCTGAAACCTGTAGGGAAATCTTTTCTTGTCTCTTGCCAGATTCCAGTTCTTTCTTAGCAATATGTGTCATTCCCTGGTTTGCAGATACAAAACTCCAATCTCTGCCTTCATCATTACATAGTGTTTTTTCTGTATGTCTGTGTCTTCGCATGGTTATCTTACTATAATGACCCCAGTCATATTGAATTAGGGACCCACCATACTCCATTATTGTTTCATCTTAATTAATTGCATCTACAAAGACCCTATTTCTGAATAAGGTCCCATTCTGAAATATGGGGAGTTAGGACTTCAACATATCCTTCTGGGGGAACGCATGATATCTCCATTTGAATGTTGGATAGCCATCTCAAGCTTAGCATATCCAAATTCAAACACCTGATAAAGTCCCCCACATGTTCTGTATCCACAGCCTTCCAGATCTTGATAATGGCTATGTCACCCTTCTAATTGTTCCGATACAAAAATCTGTGGAGTAATCATTTCTTCTTTTCTCTCTTCACCCCACATCAGATCTATCAGAAAATCTTGTCCACTGCTACCACTTTGGTCCCAGACCACAGTATTTATTCCCTACACCATTACATTAGCCTGACAGATTTCCATATAACCAGTACGACCTTACTATAACCTATTGTCAACAGAGATACCAGAATCATCCTATGAAAAAGCTGGATTATGTTATTTCCCAGTTTAAACTCCCTCCCTTTCTTTCAGAGTAATTGACAAAGTCCTTACAATGGCTTTAAAGTACGCTCCCCACCTCCTTATCCACCATCCTCTCATGGCCATCCCAAACTAACACGCTATTTTTCGTAAATACTTCAGAATTTAATCTTCCAATTTTAGGGGAATTTTCTCCTCTGTATTTGCCCCCACATACCTTTATGGCTCTCTCCCTCTCGCTCTCTCTCTCTCTTTTTCTCTTACCTCTCTAAGCTCTTGCAAAAATATCCCTTAGCAGTGAGACATTCTCTGCTAACTTTCTTTTTTTTTTTTTTTAATGGAATTAATCCTGTCCAGTACCCCTATCACTCCTCTTCTGCTTTATTTTTTCACAGTAGCCCTAATACCATCTGAGACACTACAAATTAATAAAACCATCTCTCTGGTTTTCTGTCTCTCTGGTTACTGCTTTTCTCCCTACTAAAAACTAAGTTCTAAGAAGACAGAGATTTTTGTCTGTTTTTGTTTGTTGTTTCCACAGCTAGAGCTGAAAGAAGGAATCATGAATCAATCTAGAGAAAACTGTCAAAAGTTAAAGAGTTCAATCTGTATAGCAAACTGTCAAAAATTAAAGAGTTCAATCTGTATAGCAAGTTCAATGTCTGATGATCAGTGAATTCTTTTTTTTTTTTTTTCTTTTTTCCAGATTTTATTTACTTGGGGGCACCTGGGTGGCTCAGTCATTAAGCATCTGCCTTCAGCTCAGGTCATGATCCCAGGGTCCTGGGATTGAGCCCTGTCTGGCTCCCTGCTTAGCGGGAGGCCTGTTTCTCCCTCTCCCTCTGACAATGTCTCTCTCTGTCAAATAAATAAATAACATCTTTTAAAAAAATAAAAGATGTTATTTATTTGACAGAGACAGATACAGTGAGAAAAGGAACACAAGCAGGGGAAGTGGGAGAGGGAGAAGCAGGCTCCCCATGGAGCAGGAAGCTTGATGTCAGGTTCGATCCCAGGCCCCTGGGATCATGACTTGACTGGAAGACAGATGCTTAATGACTGAGCCACCCAGGAACCCCAGTGAATTCTTTAAGTAGGAAAAAAAAAAAAATTATAATCTAGAAACCAGAAAGCTATCTATACTTATGTAGTCTTATATAAAAATAAGAATCATTATATAATAAAAATTAAACATAGCTTTCTTTTTTAAAATTATCATTTGTCTTGGAGGAATTTAGTCTAGTAAGGGTCTTTGTCCCTTATTACTTATAGATTCTCTCTTCTGTCACCTTAAGAAGTGACATTTTTTGCTGGTCAATCTTTTGTTCCCCTTAATAGAAGATTAGAACTTGTGTAGTCACTTCAAAATACAAATTCAGCCTATACCTCTTCTGCCAAATGTCTCTGGTACTAATTTTATATTTTATATTAATTTTTTATCATATACAAAAGGTTAATCTTTTATACAAAAGGTTAATCTTTATTCTCTGTCCTGTTGAACACTTATCAGAAGTTTAATCTCTCCCAGACACTTTTCTATGAATATTTATAGGGTTGACATTGAATAATAAAATGAAATCCCATGATATTCTTGCCCTGTTATATCTCAGATAGTTAAAAAAAAAAAAAGTGTCAATCAGCTTTATAGGACTAACCAAGTTACACATTTGAACATAGTTCAAGGGCCCTAAATTTACCAACCAAAAAGGAATAATTTTAGGGAATGTTTGGAGGTTGATAGGTAACTAGTGAAGTTCTTCATGGATATTGGATCATCTCTGTGTAGAGAGGAGCAGCTTTTGACCTCGGATCTAGCTGTGAAGTCAGATGAGACTGGGCTGATAGCTGGGAGCCTTGGAGGGTCCTTTGGGATACCACAGGTGCAGGCTGGTTATCTTTGGTGCCATGACTACAACAGGTCTAGAATCTAAGAGCATGACTCTTAACTGAGTGGAATCATCTAGGCATGTTCTGTCTCTCTTGACTCCTCCTGGTAGGGGGCAGAGCATAGCAATCAATGAAGACACTGCTGTTATTAGTAAAAAAAAATCTATGGGAAAAATATCACCCATGCTTTCCCTTGGGAAATACTCATTTGAATAGTCCTTTTCAGGGCTCTTGAACAATATTATTCTATTTTGTGCTCACAATACCTGAGGAGATTAAAGAGAGAGAGAGAGAGAGAGGGAGATCCAGGGCCTCCTTCAAACTAGGTTAGAGGACAGACATCTCTATTTTGTAAGGACTCTCCCAGTGATTCTAGTACACAATGAAGACTAAGAATTATGTGAGAAAGACTGACTGGGCCAATGCTGTAACCAATTTACAGACAAGGAAAGAGAAGTTAAGTAACCTTTCCAAGGTCACACTACCAACATAAGATCTTTTCTTTCCATTATATCATAGTGCCCTTTGCAAAACCCCAATCACCCCCATCACACATAACTTTTCTATCTTTTCAGCTAATGAAGTATATTTGAAATCACAGGAAACAAACAAAGCTAGACTAAAGTGGAGTAGAAATGTCTCATAGAAAATAATTATTATGTTATAGTCTACTCAACCTTCCCAGACTGATCATTATTGGAAAGCTGCCCATTAACTTCAGGGTGTGAAACTGAGGCAAGTAAACACCACTACTAATGTTGCTACTACTACAACTACAACTAGGACTATTGCTACTGGTGTTACTGCTGCTACCACCACTAATGATAACAGCAACAAATACAATACCTTCAGTATTTCACACATTAAAATCCTGTTTATGTTATTTTTTTAACTTTATTTATTTATTTTGACAGAGAGATCACGAGTAGGCAGAGAGGCAGGCAGAGAGAGAAGGGGAAACAGGCTCCCCATTGAGCAGAGAGCCCAATGTGGGGCCCGATCCCAGGACCCTGAGACCATGATCTGAGCCGAAGGCAGAGGCTTTAACCCACTGAGCCACCCAGGCACCCCAAACCCTGTTTATGTTATAATTTTAATGACAATTCCTACAAATCTAGAAGTTGCACAACTTTATCCTAGTCTCTTTTAATATACTTTTTTATTTCAGACACTTTGTACACAGACTTAAATCTCTACTGAGTAAACATCTGGAAACTTTACTCAATAATGATTTGGAAAAGTCAACTGCCAGATTCTTATAAACTCTGTCTAACTTCCCTGACCCAACTATTTTAATGCCAGCATAGGCCAGTAATACCATCTTTGTCCAGAGCAACCTTAATGGCCTGATAGTGTAGAAGTATAAAAGATGCCCTACCATGGAGAGATGGTAATCAGAGACTCTGACCAGTAACATTTTTAAACAACAGTAATTTCTACCCTTTATAATAAAACATCTTTTCTTTGGTTAATGAAGTTTCTCTCATTTCTACTATACCTGAGATCACACACTCTAAAAATGGTATTTTTGTCACACATAGTAATTCAACATTCTAGTGCAATAGTTTATGATTTATAAGTACTTTGTGAGCTGCGTGAACTGATGGAGAAGATTGGACAATAGGAAAGGCATCTATCTTCTGCCATCATTTACTAAGTTGTAGAATCTTAGTTTTCTAGAACTAGCAAATGTAGATGTAACCTAATCTAAATCCAATATATTATAGGTAAGGATGTTGGTGACCTCTTAGGTCCAGACAGTGAATTTTGGACAAAAGCAGAGCAGAAATCAAGTCTGTATGCCCTAATTTCTATGTCTGAGAAACCAAAATATCTACTTTGGCCTATTATATTCTCTAAGCTTATCCATATCTATCTTTTCCTTCAAGGTTCAGTTTATCTCCTACTGCCCCATATCACAGAATCAGGAATAAAAAGGATGCTAAGGTCATCCTGTTCATATAGGTTCTGAATTTTCTCTATCATGTTCCCCAGGGTCAAGTACATATAGTACATCTAGTAACAAAGAAGATGGTTCCTAATGAAACAATCTTTTCCACCATTCATTAGTCTGAACTTATAATAGTTAGCCAAAATATGTTTGCTAAAGCAAATGTTCAATGAATACTTTTTTTCATAGAATATTCCTCCACATATCTGAAGATAGGTATAAGGATCTCTTCTGTTTCTCCAGAATAATAATTCCCCACCCTTTAAAAATTCTTTTTTTATAAAGATTTATTTAATTTATTTGTCACAGAGAGAGAATGAGAGAGGGAACATGAGCTGGGGGAGTGGTAGAGGGAGAAGCAGGCTTCCCGCTGAGCCCAGAGCCCAATGCAGGGCTCAATCCCAGGGTCCTGGGATCATGACCTGAGCCGAAGGCAAACGCTTAATGACTGAGCCACTCAGGAGCCCCTAAAAATTCTCTATGCCATGCCATCCTAACTGCTCTCCTTTGAACTCCATCTGGTTTTGAATCATGTCTTAAAATGTGGCATTCAGAAGTGAACATATTATTTTAAACCCTTCTAAAAACAGTGGAATTTTCCTTCCCTCATTCTAGAGTATTCTTTATTAATAAAGTCTGTGAATTCTCAATGAGGGTTAATACTGCCCACAAGAGGGTAAAAATCAGTTGTCGCGAAAAATATCTTACCCTTTTATGTAAATAGCACAAACATAGATAAAGTACATAAAGAGATATGCAGTGTATCTGTGTCATTAAAATTTCATAGCATAATTATCAGGAGAAAAACAATTCTTAAAAAAGAGGGACAATAATGAAAAAAGGTTGAGAAATAGTGACATAGTATAAGATCACATTACCTGTTTCATAACACCATCATACTAATAACTCCTCTTGATGTTTTAGCCAAATAAAATCCTTATAACTGTTTCACTTGCTAAAAGGTATCTCATTTACTTGTAGCTTCCGGGCTGGTTGGTTGGTTGGTTGCCTGTCTGGCTGATTGGTTGGCTTTGGTTTTTAGGGAGTGGCAGATTTTATTGTGTTTTGCTACTACGAAACCGCAAGCTTAAATCTTGTCCTGATAAAACTGTCCTTGTTTTGTCTGTTCCTGCCTGTCCAGATTATTTTGGGACTTAATTTAGCCTTCTAATACATTCATTATTCTTCCAAGCTCTGATTATTTGTAAATCTTATCTCCTATCACCCAGATTACTCACACCAGTAATTTGCAGAAACAATGTTGAAGAGAGCAGGGCTGAGAATATTGTCCTACACACACCTTCTCCATTTTGTGTTAATGTATTAATCACTATGCTTTGACTAACACTTATTCATCTTTTATTAATGTGACTAGCTGTACATTTCCATGCATAAAATCTATAGTTTTCTCTTTTGTTCATTTGTACACTATCAGAAATCTTGTCAAATGTATCATAGAAATCCAGATAGCCTGGCTCTATAAAATTTTCTTAAAGTTTAGCAACCCAAACAAAAAATAAAATAAAAAGTAAAATTGAGTATTTTGTATTTCTTTAATAAACCTGTACTTTCTCATTATGATTATTTTTTCATTTTCTCTATACTTTTTTAAAAACCCTCTTTTTAATAATCTATAAAGCCATCTCTGTGTTAAAGGGCTTAAATATCCTATTGTGTTTTTTTCTTATAATAGCTTTTGTCAGTTATAGTTAGTTGACTCTTTCTCTGTTTCTTTATGTTTCCATGGAAATATGTCTTATAGTTCCAAAAAGATGAAAAATGTTTAGCTGAACCTTATACTCCCCATACTTGCTCAACAAAATATCATAGAAGATAATAAAAAATATACTGTTTGACTGATTAATTAATATCAGTTTCTACTCATTATCAAATCAGATCAATGAAAGAATCATAAATCATACTCATAGTTTAGACCAGGTTTATAATGGTTTTAAAGGCTTGTGCTAATAAAAGTGTACAAAATAGATGAACATAGAGGGAAAAGAGAGAGAGGCAAACCATAAAAGAGACTCATAACTATAAAGGACAAACTGAGAGTTATTGGAGGAGAGGTGGGCAGGGATGGGCTAAATGGTTGATGGGTATTAAGGAGGGCACTTGTGATGAGCTCTGAGTGTTATATGTTTAAGTGACAAATCATTAAATCTACAACTGAAACTAATACTACACTGTGTGTTAACTAAGTGGAATTTAAATAAAAATTTGAAACTACAAAAAAATTAAGAAGTATTTAAAAAGTTTCCTCTTATATTCAGCTCTCAGTTTACTAATTTCTCACTAAGAAAGTTCTCATTGTGAAATAGAAAAATTAACGACAGACAATGGAAAAGGTAAAAGGAACTATATAGGTTATATATGCAAAAAACATAAAATGTATCTTTAGGATGGAGAGCCTCCTTACATTTTCACAAATGAAAATCACTTAAAAATAGACATATCAGGATGGGCTCCTAAATTTTTTTCCAAACTAAAATTGAACATATATGTATAATTTATTTAAATTATCATGTAGCTCTGTGGGTGAGGTTCTCAAATTAGACATTCTGACTACATTAAAAACACAATGACTGCTTGGTTGAAAACTGACTTACTGAATTATCTAAATGAGCCATTTGCTTGCCATTTGATGGTGATGCATTTTTATGTCTTAGACAGTATCTCTATTCCCCATGTATATATTCTGATATTCTAAATCTGCAGTGCAATTCAATTATTTGAAAGAAGATATTAATTGATCAGGGTGGAGGTCTCTAAAGATACTGATATAGGAAACTCCTGAACTCCTCTCCTTCTCTGGACATACTGAATAAATAGCTACACACAAAGCAATTCTCTCTGAAAGAAATCTAGGAACTAGCTGAGTGACACCTACACATTGGGTGAACAAGAAAATACTCACACCAAAACAGGTAGGAAAGGCTGAGACACAGTCTCACCCTAAACCCCACCCAAGAACAGCACCGTACAATTAGGAGGAAATCCTCAACTCCCAGTTTCTACCTCAGGAATGAAGTGTTTGGACCCCATATCTAGTGTCTTGATTTTTAGGACTCCAAATTAAGGGACAGGCCCCTAAACACCTGGGTTTGAAAGCCAGCAGTGTTTTCATCCACAAGACCCATAAAACTCCAACAGATTTTTTAAAAAGCAGTTGTTTGGGCATGAGTAATCCCTTTGGCTGTCATCTCAGGGCCCAACACAGAGGGAACAGGCAAAAAAAATGCTCACCTCTCAGTCTTCCCCTGAAAGGAGTCTATTTGTATACCACAAAAGTTGCTGCCTGAGGGTCAGGCTTCTAAATTAATATGTGTCTGGGAATTGACTGTGATACTTTCTGCAGATCAAGGAGACCTGTGGACACCTCCTCTTCCCTGTCCCTTTTGCCTGCCTCTAGTCACCAGCATCTTCCTAGAAAGAGTTTGTACACATGTCTGCACCCCAAATTTGTGGACAGGTCCTTACACCACCTGGCTCTGACAACCAATGCATCTTACATTCAGGACTATAGAAATCAAACAATAAGTTTTTAATGGACTTAGAAACACCCTTTCCACCTCCACCTAAGTCATGGCTATATACCCAGGACCCAGGGTCCAGTGCAAAGGGAGTAAACAACAATGCCTCCCAGTTTCTCCCTGGAAAGGATTTAACAACATATATTCCTTACTGTTTCCTGAGGGTTGAGCTTCTAACTGGCCTCCACGTAAGTGCTGACTGTAATATTTCCCTTAGGGGGACCTGACACACCCATAACTATTGGGATCTACTAAGAACAAGGAAGACAGCTTAGAAAATCATAAACAATTTAGAGAAAACCAGGAGAATGAGCCAGGCTGATTGACAAAGTTCATTTTCTACAGAAGACCACTCTGTCAAGATGTACAGAAACCAACACAAGAGAGTTAAGGAAAATAGATAAACAAAAATCATCCCATCAAAACATCCCAAACAAAGAAAATTATAAAATTCCAGAAGTTTGGAATAGAAACCCAATAGAAAGTTCAAAATAAGGGTCATAACAAAGATCACTGAAGTCAGTAGAACATTACATGAACAAAATGAGAATTTCAACAAAGAGATAGAAAATATAAGAAAATACCAAACAGAAATCACAGAGCTAAAGAATACAATAATAAAACTGAGTAGTTCCTTAAGCGGGTTCAACAGTGGACCAGACGAAGTGGAAAAGAATATCAGAGAACTTGAAGACAGGAAAGTAGAATTCATCCAACCAAAGAAACACAAAAGAAAAGAGTATCTTAAAAAGTAAAGACAGCATAAGGGACCTGTGGGAAACCATAAAATATTCAATGTATGCATTATAAGAATTTCAGAAAGAGAAGAGAGAGATAAAGAGGACAGACAGTTTATTCAAAGAAATAATGGTGGCCAACCTCCCTAACCTTGGGAAAGAAAAAGACATCCAGATCCAGGAAACACAGACTGTTTTAAAAAAGATGACCCACACTGAGACACATTATAATTAAGTTGATTACATTTAGAAAAAATACAGATCTCAAACAACCTAACTGTATACCTCAAGAAATTAGAAAAAAAAAAATTAGGATTAGAACAAAAAGCAAAAGAATTAGAATTAGAATTAAAAGAAGGAAGGGAATAACAAAGATCAGAGTGGAAATAGAGGAAAAATAAAAGGAAAAAATAAAAATTCATGAACTAAGAGCTGTTTTTATCAAAAGATTAAAAATAAAATAGAGAAACATTTAGCTAGATTTAGCAAGTAAAAAAGAGACTGGACCCAAATAAATAAAATTAGAAGTGGAAGAGGAGATATTATAACTGATATCACAAAAATATGAGGATCTAGGGAGATTCCTATGAACAACTATATGCCAACAAATTAGATAACCTAGAAGAAATGGATAAATTCTCAGAAATATACAACCTAACAAGATTGAATCATGAAGAACAGAAAATCTGAACATACCAATAAAGAGTAGGGAGCTGGAATTAGTAAAGCTCCCAACAAAGAAAATTCCAGGACCAATGTTTCATTGGTGAATTCTACCATACATTTCATGAAAAACTAATACCAATCCTTCTCAAACTTAAATGATGATTCTCAAGGTACTAGCCAGGCTCAAAAAAGGCATGGAAGATATTAGAGAAACCCTGTCTGGAGAAATACCTTTCTGGAGAAATAGAAGAACTAAAATCTAACCAAGTTGAAATCAAAAAAGCTATTAATGAGGTGCAATAAAAAATGGAGGCTCTCACTGCTAGGATAAATGAGGCAGAAGAGAGAATTAGTGATATAGAAGACCAAATGACAGAGAATAAATAAGCTGAACAAAAGAGAGAGAAACAACTACTGGACCATGAGGGGAGAATTCGAGAGATAAGCAATACAATAAGATGAAACAACATTAGAATGATTGGGATTCCAGAAGACGAAGAAAGAGAGAGGGGAGCAGAAGGTATATTGGAGAGAACTATTGTAGAGAATTTCCCTACTATGGCAAAGGGAACAATCATCAAAATCTAGGAGGTGCAGAGAACCCCCCTCAAAATCAATAAGAATAGGTCCACACCCCACCATCTAATAGTAAAACTTACAAGTCTTAGCAACAAAGAAAATCCTGAAAGCAGCCCTGGACAATAAGTCTGTAATATACAATGATAAAAATATTAGATTGGCAGCAGACTTATCTACAGAGACCTGGGCAGGCCAGAAAGAACTGGCATGATATATCCAGAGCACTAAATGAGAAAAACATGTAGCCAAGAATACTATATCCAGCTAGGCTATCATTGAAAATAGGAGAGATAAAAAGCTTCCAGGACAAACAAAAACTAAAAGAATTTGTAAACACCAAACCGGCTCTACAGGAAATATTGAAAGGGGTCCTCTAAGCAAAGAGAGAGCCTAAAAGTAGTAGACCAGAAAGGAACAGAGACAGTATACAGTAACAGTCACCTTACAGGCAATACAATGGCACTAAATTCATATCTCTCAATAGTTACCCTGAATGTAAATGGGCTAAATGCCCCAATCAAAAGACAAGAGTATCAGAATGAATTAAAAAAAAAACAAAACCCATCAGTATACTGTATACAAGAAACTCATTTTAGACCCAAAACACTTACAGATTTAAAGTGAGGAGGTGGAAAACAATTTGCCATGCTAATAGACATCAAAAGAAAGCTGGGGTAGCAATCCTTATATCAGATTAATTAGATTTTAAGCTAAAGACTATAATAAGAGATGAGGAAGGACACTATATCATACTCAAAGGGTCTGTTCAACAAGAAGATCTAACAATTTTAAATATCTATGTCCCTAACGTGGGAGCAGCCAAATATATAAACCGATAAATAGTAATATCAAAGAAACACATAGACAATAATACAATAATAGTCAGGGACTTTAACACCCCCCTCACTGAAATGGACAGATCACCCAAGCAAAAGATCAATAAGGAAATAAAGGCCTTAAATGACACACTGGACCAGATGGACATCACAGATATATTCAGAACATTCCATCCCAAAGCAACAGAATACACATTATTCTCTAGTGCACGTGGAACATTCTCTAAAATAGATCATATCCTGGGTCATAAATCAGGCCTCAACTGATTTCAAAAGATTGGGATCATTCCCTGCTTATTTTCAGACCACAATGCTCTGAAGCTAGAACTCAATCACAGGAGGAAATTTGGAAAGAATCCAAAACATGGAAACTAAAGAGCATTCTTCTAAAGAATGAATGGGTCAACCAGGAAATTAAAGAAGAATTGAAAAAATTCATGGAAACAAATTATAATGAAACCACAACTGTTCAAAATCTGTGGGACACAGCAAAGGCAGTCCTGAGAGGAAAATATATAGTGGTACAAGTCTTTCTCAAGAGACAAGAAAGGATGGGGCACCTGGGTGGCTCAGTGGGGTAAAGCCTCTGCCTTCAGCTCAGGTCATGATCCCAGGGTCCTGGGATCAAGCCCCGCATTGGGCTCTCTGCTCATCAGGGAGCCTGCTTCCCTTCCTCTCTCTCTGCCTGCCTCTCTGCCTACTTGTGATCTCTGTCAAATAAATAAATAAAATCTTTAAAAAAAAAAAAAGAAAAGAAAAAAAGAAACAAGAAAGGTCTGAAATACACAACCTAACCCTACACATAAAGGAGCTTGAGAAAGAACAAGAAAGAAACCCTAAACCCAGCAGGAGAAGAGAAATCATAAAGATCAGAGCAGAAATCAATGAAATAGAATCAAAAAAAAAAAAAAAAAAAAAAAAAAAACCACAATAAAACAAATCAACAAACCTAGGAGCTGGTTCTTTGAAAGAATTAATAAGATTGATAAACCCCTGGACAGACTTATCAAAAAGAAAAGATAAAGGACCCAAATAAATAAAATCATGAATGAAAGAGGAGAAATCACAACCAACACCAAAGAAATACAATTATAAGAACATATTATAAGCAACTATATGCCAGCAAATTTGACAATCTGGAAGAAATTGATGCATTAAAGACATATAAACTACCACAACTGAACCAGGAAGAAATAGAAAACCTGAACAGACCCATAACCAGTAAGGAGATTGAAGCAGTCATCAAAAATCTCCCAACAAACGGGAGCCCCAGGCCAGACGGCTTCCCAGGGGAATTCTACCAAACATTTAAAGAAGAATTAATTCCTATTCTCCTGAAACTGTTCCAAAAAATAGAAATGGAAGGAAAACTTCCAACTCATTATATGAGGCCAGCATTACCTTGATGCCAAAACCAGAAAAAGATCCCATCAAAAAAGAGAATTACAGACCAATATCCTTGATGAACAAAGATGCGAAAATTCTCACCAAAATACTAGCCAATAGGATCCAACAGTACATTAAAAGGATTATTAACCACGACCAAGTGGGATTTATTCCAGGGCTGTAAGGTTGGTTCAACATCTGCAAATCAATCAATGTGATACAATACATTAATAAAAGAAAGAACAAGCATCATAGGATACTCTCAATAGATGCTGAAAAAGCATTTGACAAAGTATAGCATCCTTTCCTGATCAAAACTCTGCAAAGTGTAGGGATAGAGGGTACATACCTCAATATCATCAAAGCCATCTATGAAAAACCCGCAGCGAATATCACTCTCAATGGAGAAAAACGGAGAGCTTTCCCGCTAAGGTCAGGAACACAGCAGGGGTGTCCATTATTATCACTGCTATTCAACATAGTGCTAGAAGTCCTAGCCTAAGCAATCAGACAACAAAAAGAAGTTAAAGACAACAAATTGGCAAATTGGATGCCAATTTGCATCCAAATTGGCAAAGAAGAAGTCCAACTATCACTCTTTGCAGATGATATGATACTTTATGTGGCAAACCCAGAAGACTCCACTCCAAATCTGCTAGAACCTGCAGAGGAATTCAGTAAAGTGTCAAATATAAAATCAATGCACAGAAATCAGCTGTATTTCTATACACCAACAACAAGACAGAAGAAAGAGAAATTAAGGAGTCAATCCCATTTACAATTGCACCCAAAACCATAAGATACCTTGGAATAAACCTAACCCAAGAGGCAAAAAATCTGTACTCAGAAAACTATAAAGTACTCATGAAAGAAATTGAGGAAGACACAAAGAAATGGAAAAATGTTCCATGCTCGTGGATTAGAAGAACAAATATCGTGAAAATGTCTATGCTACCTAAAGCAATCTACATGTTTAAGGTAATCCCTATCAAAATACCATCAACTTCTTTTCAAAGAAATTGAACAAATAATCCTAAAATTTATATGGAACCAGAAAAGACCTCAAATAGCCAGAGGAATGTTGAAAAAGAAAGCCAAAGTTGGTGGCATCACAATTCCAGACTTCAAGCTCTATTACAATGCTGTCATCATCAAGACAGTATGGTACTGACACAAAAACAGACATATAGATCAATGGAACAAAATAGAAAACCCAGAAATAGACCCTCAACCTTATGGTCAACTAATATTTGACAAAGCAGGAAAGAATGTCCAATGGAAAAAAGACAGTCTCTTCAACAAATGGTGTTGGGAAAATTGGACAGCCACATGCAGAAGAATGAAACTGAACAATTCCCTTACACCACACACGAAAATAGACTATAAATGGATGAAGGACCTCAATGTGAGAAAGGAATCCATCAAAATCCTTGAGGAGAACACAGGCAGCAACCTCTTCAACCTCAGCCACAGCAACTTCTTCCCAGGAACATCACCCAAGGCAAGAAAGCAAGGACAAAAACGGACTATTGGGACTTCATCAAGATCAAAAGCTTTTGCACAGCAAAGGAAACAGTTAACAAAACCAAAAGACAACTGACAGAATAGGAGAAGATATTTGCAAATGACATATCAGATAAAGGGCTAGTATTCAAAATCTATAAAGAACTTACCAAACTCAACACCCAAAGAACAAATAATCCAATCAAGAAATGGGCAGAGGACATGAACAGACATTTCTGCAAAGAAGACATCTAACAGTGGTTTCTTCTTAAAGTGGGGGGCCATTGTCCCACCTGCCTTTCTTCTGATTATCCTTCATTATAATCACTATGATGTACATCTGAAACTAATAAAATATTGTGCATCAATTATGCTTCAATGAAAAAGAGACTATTATATAAGTAGGAAAAAAATAATTCTACTTACAATATCATTTAAAAATATTTAGGAGTAACATAACCAAGGAGGTAAAAGACCTATACACTGAAAATTATAACACATTAAAGAAAGAAATTGAAGAAGACACAAATAAATGGAAAGATGTTAATATTTCTAAAATACCCATACTACCCAAGCAATCTGAAGATTCAACGCAATCCCTATCAAAATTCCAATGGGATTTTTGACAGAAACAGAAAAAATATCCTAAATTTTGTTGGAACCACAAAGAAACACTGAATGGCCAAAGCAATCTTGAGAGAGAAGAAAGCTGGACACACCACACTTCCTGATAACAAGCTATATTACAAAGCTATACAATCGAATAAAAACATTGTGGTATTGGCATAAAAAAAAGACATATATCAATGGAACAGAATAGAGAGCCCAGAAACAAACCCAGACACATAGAATCAATTCATATACAATGACAGAGCCAAAAATACTCAATATGGAAAGGGTAGTCTTTTTTAAACCGGACTCCTTCCTTACTCTACACACAATAATAAGCTCAAAATAGATTAAAGACTGAAACATATAACATGAAGCCATGAAACTTCTCATAGAAAACATTAAGTGTAAGTGCCTTAGCATTGGGCTTGGCAATATTTTTCTGGATTTGACACAAAAAGTAAAGGCAATGAAAGCAAAGATAAACAAGTGGAACTGCATCATACTAAAAAACAAACAAACAAACAAACAAACAAAAAAAACTACTGCATCAGTAAAATGAAAAGGCAACCTATGGAATGGGAGAAAAATTTGCAAATAATATATATAAATATAGACATAGATGATAAATAGATAATAGATATAGATAGATACATAGATAGATGATAGAGAAAAGGTTAATATCCAAAACATATAAAGAACTCATACATTTCAACAGCAAAAACACGTACAACCTGATTAAAAACTGGGCAGAATAAATGAACAGACATTTTTCCAAAGAAGCCATAAAAATAACACAGAGATACATGAAAAGGCATTCAACATTACTAATCCTTAGGGAAATGCAAATCAAAACTACAATAAGTTACCACCTCACACCTCTTCGAATCTCTATCACCAAGAAGATAAGAGGTAACAAGTGTTGACAAGGATGTGGAAGAAAGGGAATCCCAGCTCACCCTTGGTGAGAATGAAAATTGGTGCAGCCACTATGCAAAACAATATGGAGATTCCTCAAAACATTAAAAATAGAACTACCATATGATACAGCAATTATACTTTTGGGTATATATCCAAAGGAAGTAGAATCACAATCTCAAAGAGACATCTACAGTCCATGTTCATTGCAGCATTATTTACAATAGCAAGATAATTGAAACAATTGAAGTATCATCAACAGATGAATGGATAAAGAAGGAAATATATAGATATATATATATAATATGAAATATATATGTATATATATTTCATATTATTCAACCATAAGAAAGCAGGGCATCATTATAACAACATAGATGGCCCCTAAAGGCATTGGGCTAAGTGATGAAAGTCAGACAAAGACAAATACTGTACGACATCACTCATACATGGAATCTAAAAGAGCCAAACTCAGAGAAACTGAGACTACAGTGGTAACTACTAGGGACTGGGGATTGTAAGAAATGAAGAGAGGTCAAAGGGTACAAACATCCAGTAATAAATGAATAAGTTCTGGAGATCTCATTACAACATGTGATTGTAGTTATCCCTGTATCATATACTTGAAAATTGCTAAGAGAGTAGATCTTAAATGTTTTCATCACAGAAAAAGAATGGTAATTATGTGATGTGATGGAAATGCCAGCTAATGCTAAGTGGTAATCATTTTCCAATTTAGAATGTATCAAATCAACACTTTATATACCTTAAACTTACACAATGTTATATATTAATTATATCTCAATAACACTGAAAAAATAATAAAAAATTTAAAATGATTAGGGAGAACAATGGATACTTTGTTATTTTTATAATTTTTTAAGCTGATTGGTGCTTACACTGATGTTCATATGTAATTCTAAAAGCTCTTTTGTGTACCTAAAGAATTTCAAAGTATTATGACAGGTTATTTGTGATATCAGATGATTTTTAAAAATTTAAACAAATAAGGTGATAAGAAATCTTGCAAGAAAAATCCAAAAAATTGAACAAATCTTGTCCTCCTAAAATTCCATTTAGAGAATTTAAGAGCATAAAGTAGAAACCCTTACTTTATTGATCAGATTTTAAAAGTTTATTATTTATATTAGGAATATATAACTTTGTAGATACAAATGAATGTGTAGATACAGATGAAGTTTGGGATGCAGAAGATTAGATTCAGAGGATTAGAATTTGTAGTATAGAAGTAACTATTCAAAATAGGCATAGGAACAAGTTGTTGCAAAGTTACAATAAATAGCAAAGAATTAGAATATTAAAAAATTAAAATTTAAACAAAAAAATGAGAAGTTTTTATTCCTTCATTCAACTGCTTTTTGTATCCTCAACACCTATCTCTCTTCTAGTAGCTGTTTTTAATTGAAGGGGGGAAACATTTGGTGGGGGGTGGTATGAGCACAATTATTCCTAATGGGTCCCCTTTAGAATGTATCCTCCAAAGATCTGATAAGACAACCAAAGAGGTGAAGAGAGGATTGATCTTTAAATTATTATCAGCATGCAGTTAATTAAGTAGAGTTTATTCCTCCTTAACCTTACAACCTTTAGATGTACAGAATGCTCAGATTATTAAATATTATCAGCAAGAAAGTGAGGATGGTGAGAGGATAGTAAGAGGCAAGAAATTGCATGGAAATTAAATTCTGAGATTTTCTTAAAAGAAAAACATGGTTCAATATTAAAAATTGAGAAGAATTTTTGGAAACCTCTGAATGCATAGTACAGATCTCCTCATATCTAAAAATTCTTAATGCTCTCCTTTCAGTGGGTCCTGAAAATTACTAGTAATCATTATCTGAGAGTAGTATGTCCAGTTTTTTAAAAGTAGGTATTAATTTCCTTTTGCTGCCATAAATTATACAAACAACACAAATGTATTATCTCACAGTTCTATAGGTCAGGGGTCTGAGACTCAAGGAGCCCACACTAATTCCTTTAGTCTGAGTCTCAAAAAGCCCATATTAAGATACTGACTAGTCTGGGGCGCCTGGGTGGCTCAGTGCGTTAAAGTCTCTGCCTTTGGCTCAGGTCATGATCTCAGGATCCTGGGATGGAGTCCTGCATCTGGCTCTTTGCTCAGCGAGGAGCCTGCTTCCTCCTCTCTCTCTCTCTGCCTACCTCTCTGCCTACTTGTGATTTCTCTCTGTCAAATAAATAAATAAAATCTTAAAAAAAAAAAAGATATTGACTAGTCTGGGCTCTTCTTTGGAGGCTTAGAGGAAGAATCCACTTTCACACCCATTCAGGTTGTTGGCTGGATTCTGTTCCATGCAACTGCAGGACTGAGATCTCCCATTTCCTTGTGGCTATCAGCCAAGGGTCATTCTTAGCTGCCAGAGACCTCCTGCAGTCCCTGGCTCATGGTCCTCTTCTTACAACATCAAAGGCAGCAACAATGGGTTGAATCTTCCGCACGTTTTGAATCTCTCTCACCCCCTCTTCAGCCTCATGTCTTCTGTGCTCCTCTCTGACTCTTCTGACTTCCTCTTTTGCTTTTAAGGACTTATATGATTACATTGATCCCGCTGGCATAATTTAGGATAATCCCCATTTTTTTGTTTTTTTAATGTCAATGGACTGGTAAATTTAATTACATCTGCAAAATCCCTTCACAGCAGTACCTAGATTCATGTTTGATTATAGCCAGGATGGGGAGTCTTGAGGGGATGTCTTCACAATTCTGCCTACCACAGTGTGTGACCACCAGGTTTAAGGAGACACTTGAAGAGATATATGCCTAGAGAAATGCCTCTACTGCATCTAATACTCTAATACATCATTTTATATAATGATGAACACATGGAAACACACACATGACATTTAATATTTTCTTTTCAACAAACTGCCAATTAAATGATGTACACTTTTACAATATTGAAAACATAAAAGTTAATCTCAATGAAGCATTCTGAAACATTATTTGAGGATTCAAGTGGTAACTTCATGGTTAATGATAAATCTTGCCTTATTAGGAGTTTCAGTTGAGAATGCTTTTTTTTTTTGTATTGTTTTAGTATTTTTAAACAGGTCATGAAATTCTTGGAAGAAGTTATTTGAACAAGGGAGAAAGTATATTCTTTGATTATAATTAGAGATGTCTTTTTGTAGGAAGCAATTATCAGTATAAGTTAAGTACTAAAACTGAAAATTCAATCATTCTTAAGTATTTACTAGACTAAGATTTAGTTAACTATAATTCTTATAGAAATTAACCCTATAAGAAACATTATAGAAACATGAATTACCGTGTTTAAAAATAGAATACAATAATGATATTATGATATTGTAACATCTGTCTAATCCATATCAATTTTGTACAATTACTGAAAGCCACTTATTGAAGCCATGTTATTAATATTTGGGTTGGAATGCATTGGGTTACTCCTCTTAAGATTTATATATTACCAAAGAAAGAGGAATTCAATTTTTTGAAATACCAGTTAAATATAGTCAATCAAATTAAAAAAAAAAAAAAATCTTGCCAATGCTCCAGATCCTACCTTGCAAGGAATTTACTTACTGTGAAATCAAGGCATTTTTGAAGTGATAGAAATGACAAATCTTAAAGTAGTTTTAGATTCTCTTTCTTACTTTTCTTGTTAAACTCTAATTAGGTGTAAAAATTGAGATGAAAATGATCAGAGTCACTGACCTCCAAAAGAGTGGCAACATAAATATTTCCCAGTTGCGTATCTTCTGCTGCTACCTCAGGCAGCAGAGGAAAATGACTGAGAACACAGGACTGTGGAGTTAGTCCACTTGGATTTCATTCAGTGCTGTCCCTTATCACCTGTCTCCTAAAGCAAATGATTCAACCTCCTTGTGCCTCAGTTTTCATCTGTAAAATGGGGATGATAATAGTACCACCTCTCTCTTAAGGTTGTTGGAAGAATGAAAGAAAATAATACACATAAAATTGCAAAAGTGCTAGGTAGTTAGTATAGGCCCAATCAATGTTAGTTCTTTTCTCAAAGCCTTGTCCATAATTAAGATCCAGGCTGTGACAGAGACCTACACTGTTCAGATCTATGTGCTTTTTGAACACACATGTGTATAGCCTTGGCCTCAGTAACACTGTTTTGTCATGAACTCAGTTGATCAAGAGAGAGAATAAAGGGAGAGGCTGAAGGACTACACTCATGGCAACAAGCTATGTTTGCATTGCTGCAAAGACGTTGTTGGTGACATGCTCTTCCTTCCTTTTGGCCATTCACCTTAGTCATTCATCTGTGTGTGTGTGTGAAAAAAATTAATGAGCATCCATAATGCTACAGGCTTTGTGTGATTTATATACAGAGAAGAACATTTAGTGTTTTGTCCTCATGAAGTACAGTCTTGAAAAAAAACACTGGCAACTCCAAGCCATCCTTACTTCTGACTCACTGTTTTGAATTTAACAAGAAAGACATTTTTCTATTTAAAGTAATGAAAAATGTGGGGGAAATGATGAAAATTACACCATGAGATGTAGAAGTTAAGATGCTATCAGTGCTTTTTGGGATATGTGTCAACGTTTCTTAAAACTCTTCTTTCTCACGTTTTAATTAAATCAGAAAAAAAACTCAAAAGAGAGCTGTTGGAAAGAACACACAGAGTCTCCAGTTCCTACAAGGTATTTGGCTATAGATGGGAAAGGAAACATAAATTATCTTTTTATTTCCACATATCCACAAAAACTCTCCATCACTTCTGCTCGTCCTCTCCTTACCCAGCTCTTAACTACCATCTCCACACCAGGTGCTGAATTATCAGCTCAGTTACACTATTTCCAATTTAGTTTCAGGAAATTTCAGAAGAGTCCTTTATGAACAGCAGCTTAGATCCAAAAATACTTTTAGGGCTGATCTTCTCTCATGCCTGTATTCTGAAGATCTTAGAATTTCAGGCTTGGAAGGAAAATTTAATACCTAATACAATTATTTTCTCCTTTTGGATATTTGAGTAATTTTCCCAAGGCCACACAGGTGGTTGGTTACAAAGCCAGAACTGGAACCTAAATCCCAATTCCTATTTCAACTTCTTTCCACATCAGCTTGCATTCTAATTGGATATAATGGGCATTTACTAATGCTGAGGATAGATTCCAAACTAGTGATTTAATCCATGACTAATGAGGCATTAAATGTCCACAGTTGTTAACAAATAGCATGCAAAATATTTGAAAACTGAATTTATCATCATTTACCATCACTTTAATCAGATTGTGTACAACATTTATTTATGTATTCCATCATGCCTGTATCTTTGTTAAAGAATTTTGTTCATTGAATCATCATATAGACAAATTGCATAATTAGTGAAATTATAATCTTGACTTTGAGGATTGATGGAAAAAGAATCTTAAATTTCATTCAATGTTGCTAAATCATGTCAGTCTATGTTATACTCCGTCCCCAACCAAAATGAAAGAAACAATCACATTGCAATATTGCAAAAGTAATGATTACCCACACACAAAAATGGCACCACCTTAATAAACCAAACTTCACTAGATACTGGAATTTTCCTTTTAGTTTAGAATATAAAGCTTCTACACACTTGTTTATTAAGAATCTCTTTACTGACGGAAAATGATAATATGTAAGCACCATTTTCTCAGTAACTAAACTCCAACAATTAGATGTAGCAAATGCAGCTCCATCTTCAGGATGGAGCTGAGTCTTAAAGATAGCTCAAACTACATGTGGTTGTTGGTCATTTCAAATCAAGCATCAAAGACATCAAAATAAAGAGGGTCATTTTTCTGCTTAGTTTAAGCACTTTCCAAGAACATTGTCTGGCTTGGAGTGTTAGATTAGAAGTTCAATGCCAATTTGATTCTTGCCTTTGTAATATTTTTGCATTCTATCAGGAAGTTTGTAGGGCTTTCTTTTTATTTTTAAGACTCAGAATTCTCACAATAATGTCTACATGTGAATCTTCTTTCATTCTTACTGACTCAGCTCTTAGGGTTTTTTGTTGTTTTTGTTTGGGGTTTTTTTTGTTGTTGTTGTTGTTGTTTTGGTTTTCTTTTTCAGTCTGAAGTCTCAAGTCTTTAGCTCAGGGGAATATTTTTTCTTATGATTGTTTGTCTTCATTCAGCTCATTTTATTTTTACAATATTTTATGTACTAGATCTTTGTGTGTAAATTCCATGTTTGTAATATTCACTAAGATTCTCCAATTCCTTGTTTTTGAATCTAAGGAATGGGATAATCCCTTGAATTTGCTTCTGATTTTTACTGGTGGCTATTCTGCTTTTTACCTTTCCTAGTAAGGTGTTTTGTTTTGTTTTGTTTTTTTGTCTATTTTGTTGTTAATTTTCCTTTAAAACAACAGCCACCCTCCAGAGTGCAGTAATTAAGGGCATATGTTCTAGACTTAGGTTCTTTTGAATCTTAACTTTGCAATTTAATAGCTATTTAACGTGGGGAAGATTTTTTTTAAATTTTATTTTTTATAAACATATATTTTTATCCCCAGGGGTACAGGTCTGTGAATTGCCATTTTACACACTTCACAGCACTCACCATAGCACATACCCTCTCCAATGTCCATAACCCCCCCAACACCCCTCCCCCCATCAACCCTCAGTTTGTTTTGTGAGATTGTCACTTATGGTTTGTCTCCCTCCCAATCCCATCTTGTTTCATTTACTCCTCTCCTACCCACTTAACCCCCCATGTTGCATCTCCTCTCCCTCATATCAGGGAGATCATATGATAGTTGTCTTTCTCCGATTGACTTATTTCGCTAAGCATGATACCCTCTAGTTCCATCCACGTCATCGCAAATGGCAAGATTTCATTTCTTTTGATGGCTGCATAGTATTCCATTGTGTATATATACCACATCTTCTTTATCCATTCATCTGTTGATGGACATCTACGTTCTTTCCATAGTTTGGCTATTGTAGACATTGCTGCTATAAACATTCGGGTGCACGTGCCCCTTCGGATCACTACGTTTGTATCCTTAGGGTAAATACCCAGCAGTGCAATTGCTGGGTCATAGGGTAGTTCTATTTTCAACATTTTGAGGAACCTCCATGCTGTTTTCCAGAGTGGTTGCACCAGCTTGCATTTCCACCAACAGTGTAGGAGGGTTCCCCATTCTCCGCATCCTTGCCAGCATCTGTCATTTCCGGACTTGTTAATTTTAGCCATTCTGACTGGTATGAGGTGGTATCTCATTGTGGTTTTGATTTGTATTTCCCTGATGCTGAGTGATATGGAGCACTTTTTCATGTGTCTGTTGGCCATCTGGATGTCTTCTTTGCAGAAATGTCTGTTCATGTCTTCTGCCCATTTCTTGATTGGATTCTTTGTTCTTTGGGTGTTGAGTTTGCTAAGTTCTTTATAGATTCTGGACACTAGTCCTTTATCTGATATGTCGTTTGCAAATATCTTCTCCCATTCTGTCAGTTGTCTTTTGGTTTTGTGAACTGTTTCCTTTGCTGTGCAAAAGCTTTTGATCTTGATAAAAGCCCAATAGTTCATTTTTGCCCTTGCTTCCCTTGCCTTTGGCGATGTTCCTAGGAAGATGTTGCTGTGGCTGAGGTCGAAGAGGTTGCTGCCTGTGTTCTCCTCAAGGATTTTGATGGATTCCTTTCTCACATTGAGGTCCTTCATCCATTTTGAGTCTATTTTCGTGTGTGGTGTAAGGAAATGATCCAATTTCATTTTTCTGTATGTGGCTATCCAATTTTCCCAACACCATTTCTTGAAGAGGCTGTCTTTTTTCCATTGGACATTCTTTCCTGCTTTGTCAAAGATTAGTTGACCAGAGAGTTGAGGGTCTATTTCTGGGCTCTCTATTCTGTTCCATTGGTCTATGTGTCTGTTTTTGTGCCAGTACCATGCTGTCTTGATGATGACAGCTTTGTAATAGAGCTTGAAGTCCGGAATTGTGATGCCACCAACTTTGGCTTTCTTTTTCAATATTCCTTTGGCTATTCGCGGTCTTTTCTGGTTCCATATAAACTTTAGGATTATTTGTTCCATTTCTTTGAAAAAAATGGATGGTACTTTGATAGGAATTGCATTAAATGTGTAGATTGCTTTAGGTAACGTAGACATTTTCACAATATTTATTCTTCCAATCCAAGAGCATGGAACATTTTTCCATTTCTTTGTGTCTTCCTCAATTTCTTTCATGAGTACTTTATAGTTTTCTGAGTATAGATTCTTAGTCTCTTTGGTTAGGTTTATTCCTAGGTATCTTACAGTTTTGGGTGCAATTGTAAATGGGATTGACTCCTTAATTTCTCTTTCTTCTGTCTTGTTGTTGGTGTAGAGAAATGCAACTGATTTCTGTGCATTGATTTTAGATCCTGACACTTTACTGAATTCCTGTACAAGTTCTAGCAGTTTTGGAGTGGAGTCTTTTGGGTTTTCCACATATAGTATCATATCATCTGCAAAGAGTGATAGTTTGACTTCTTCTTTGCCAATTTGGATGCCTTTAATTTCCTTTTGTTGTCTGATTGCTGAGGCTAGGACTTCTAGTACTATGTTGAATAGCAGTGGTGATAACGGACATCCCTGCCGTGTTCCTGACCTTAGCGGAAAAGCTTTCAGTTTTTCTCCATTGAGAATGATATTTGCGGTGGGTTTTTCATAGATGGCTTTGATAATATTGAGGTATGTGCCCTCTATCCCTACACTTTGAAGAGTTTTGATCAGGAAGGGATGCTGTACTTTGTCAAATGCTTTTTCAGCATCTATTGAGAGTATCATATGGTTCTTGTTCTTTCTTTTATTAATGTGTTGTATCACATTGATTGATTTGCAGATATTGAACCAAACTTGCAGCCCTGGAATAAATCCCACTTGGTCGTGGTGAATAATCCTTTTAATGTACTGTTGAATCCTATTGGCTAGTATTTTGGTGAGAATTTTTGCATCTGTGTTCATCAAGGATATTGGTCCGTAGTTCTCTTTTTTGATGGGATCCTTGTCTGGTTTTGGGATCAAGGTGATGCTGGCCTCATAAAATGAGTTTGGAAGTTTTCCTTCCATTTCTATTTTTTGGAACAGTTTCAGGAGAATAGGAATTAGTTCTTCTTTAAATGTTTGGTAGAATTCCCCCAGGAAGCCTTCTGGCCCTGGGCTTTTGTTTGTTTGGAGATTTTTGATGACTGTTTCAATCTCCTTACTGGATATGGGTCTGTTCAGGCTTTCTATTTCTTCCTGGTTCAGTTGTGGTAGTTTATATGTCTCTAGGAATGCATCCATTTCTTCCAGATTGTCAAATTTGTTGGTGTAGAGTTGCTCATAGTATGTTCTTATAATTGTCTGTATTTCTTTGGTGTTAGTTGTGATCTCTCCTCTTTCATTCATGATTTTATTGATTTGGGTCCTTTCTCTTTTCTTTTTGATAAGTCTGGCCAGGGGTTTATCAATCTTATTAATTCTTTCAAAGAACCAGCTCCTAGTTTCGTTGATTTGTTCTATTCTTTTTTTGGTTTCTATTTCATTGATTTCTGCTCTGATCTTTATGATTTCTCTTCTCCTGCTGGGTTTAGGGTTTCTTTCTTGTTCTTTCTCCAGCTCCTTTAGGGGTAGGCTTAGGTTGTGTACCTGAGACCTTTCTTGTTTCTTGAGAAAGGCTTGTACCGCTATATATTTTCCTCTCAGGACTGCCTTTGTTGTGTCCCACAGATTTTGAACCGTTGTGTTTTCATGATCATTTGTTTCCATGAATTTTTTCAATTCTTCTTTAATTTCCTGGTTGACCCATTCATTCTTTAGAAGGATGCTGTTTAGTCTCCATGTATTTGGGTTCTTTCCAAATTTCCTCTTGTGATTGAGTTCAAGCTTCAGAGCATTGTGGTCTGAAAATATGCAGGGAATGATCCCAATCTTTTGATACCGGCTGAGACCTGAATTAGGACAGAGGATGTGATCTATTCTGGAGAATGTTCCATGTGCAGTAGAGAAGAATGTGTATTCTGTTGCTTTGGGATGAAATGTTCTGAATATATCTGTGATGTCCACCTGGTCCAGTGTGCCATTTAAGGCCTTTATTTCCTTGTTGATCTTTTGCTTGGATGATCTGTCCATTTCAGTGAGGGGAGTGTTAGAGTCCCCTACTATTATTGTATTATTGTTGATGTGTTTCTTTGATTTTGTTATTAATTAGTTTATATAGTTGGCTGCTCCCACGTTAGGGGCATAGATATTTAAAATTGTTAGATCTTCTTGTTGGACAGAACCTTTGAGTATGATATAGTGTCCTTCTTCATCTCTTATTATAGTCTTTGGCTTAAAATCTAATTGATCTGATAGAAGGATTGCCACTCCTGCTTCTTCTGATGTCCATTAGCATGGTAAATTCTTTTCCACCCCCTCACTTTAAATCTGGAGGTGTCTTCGGGTTTAAAATGAGTTTCTTGTAGGCAACATATAGATGGGTTTTGTTTTTTTATCCATTCTGATACCGTGTCTTTTGATTGGGGCATTTAGCACATTAACATTCAGGGTAACTATTGAGAGATATGAATTTAGTGCCATTGTATTGCCTGTAAGGTGACTGTTACTGTATATTGTCTTTGTTCCTTTCTGATCTACTACTTTTAGGGTCTCTCTTTGCTTAGAGGACCCCTTTCTATATTTCCTGTAGAGCTGGTTTGGTGTTTGCAAATTCTTCCAGTTTTTGTTTGTCCTGGAAGCTTTGAATCTCTCCATTTTCAGTGATAGCCTAGCTGGATATAGTATTCTTGGCTGCATGTTTTTCTCGTTTAGTGCTCTGAATATATCATGCCAGCTCTTTCTAGCCTGCCAGGTCTCTGTGGATAAGTCTGCTGCCAATCTAATATTTTTACCATTGTATGTTACAGACTTCTTTTCCCGGGCTGCTTTGAGGATTTTCTCTTTGTCACTAAGACTTGTAAATTTTACTATTAGGCGACGGGGTATGGACCTATTCTTATTGATTTTGAGGGGGGTTCTCTGAACCTCCTGGATTTTGATGCTTGTTCCCTCTGCCATATTGGGGAAATTCTCTCCAATAATTCTCTCCAATATACCTTCTGCTCCCCTCTCTCTTTCTTCTTCTTATGGAATCCCAATTATTCTAATGTTGTTTTGTCTCATGGTGTCACTTATCTCTCGAATTCTCCCCTCATGGTCCAGTAGCTGTTTGTCCCTCTTTTGCTCAGCTTCTTTATTCTGTCATTTCATCTTCTATATCGCTAATTCTTTCTTCTGCCTCATTTATCCTAGCAGTGAGAGCCTCCATTTTTTATTGCACCTCATTAATAGCTTTTTTGATTTCAACTTGGTTAGATTTTAGTTCTTTTATTTCTCCAGAAAGGGCTTTTATATCTCCTGAGAGGTTTTCTCTAATATCTTCCATGCCTTTTTCGAGCCCAGCTAGAACCTTGAGAATCGTCATTCTGAACTTTAGATCTGACATATTACCAATGTCTGTATTGATTAGGTCCCTAGCCTTTGGTACTGCCTCTTGTTCTTTTTTTTGTGGTGAATTTTTTCGCCTTGTCATTTTGTGCAGATAAGAGTATATGAAGGAACAAGTAAAATATTAAAAGGGTGGCAACAACCCCAGGAAAATATGCTTTAGCCAAATCATAAGAGATCCCAAATTGTGAGGGAGGAGAAAGGGGATAAAAAGGTTCAGAAAGAAGAAAAAAAAAAAAGAAAGAAACAATTAGAAAAGAAAACCAATAAAGAAAAAATATAAAAAGGAAAATATATATATATATATATATATATATATATATATTAGATAAACTAGTTAAAAAACGTTAAAAAAGAAAAGGGTAAAAGTTAAAAAAATTTAGCAGAAGAAATAAAATTGAAAAAGAAAAAAAAATTAAATTAACTGTATGGTTAAACAATCATGGGGAGAAAGCCATGAGTGCTTTGCTTTCCTCTTCTCTGGAATTCCGCTGCTCTCCTTGGTATTGAAACTGCACTCCTTGGTAGGTGAACTTGGTCCTGGCTGGGTTTCTTATTGATCTTCTTGGGGAGGGGCCTGTTGTAGTGATTCTCAAGTGTCTTTGCCCCAGGTGGAGTTGCACCGCCTTTACCAGGGGCCCGGCTGAGTAATCCGCTCGGGTTTGCTTTCGGGAGCTTTTGTTCCCTGAGCGCTTTCCGTAGAGTTCCGGAGGTCGGGAATGAAAATGGCGGCCTCCTAGTCTCCGGCCCAGAGGAGCCGAGAGCCCGGGGCCCCACTCCTCAGTGCGCCCTCAGAGAACAGCACCCAACTACTCCCGTCACCCTGCCTCCGGCCACGCTCCGAGCTGACTGAGCCTGCGACTGGTTCAAGGTAACCCCGAGCTTAGAGCTTACTCCTCGGCTCTGTCTCTGTAGCTGGCTTCCCCGTTCTAATACCTGTAAGCTCTGCGACACTCAGACACCCCCGATCCTTCTGTGACCCTGCGGGACCCGAGGCCACGCTGACCCCGCGTGCGCTTCACCCCGGTTAAGCCTCTGGAGCGATGTCCCTCAGCGGAACAGACTTTTAAAAGTCCTGATTTTGTGCTCCGTTGCTCCGCTGCTTGCCGGGAGCCGGCCCCTCCCCCCGTGGTCTATCTTCCCGTCACTTTGGATTCACTTCTCTGCCAGTCCTACCTTTCAGAAATTGGTTGATTTTCTGTTTCTAGAATTGCTGTTCTTCTTCTCTTCGATCTCCCGTTGGATTTGTAGGTGTTTGCAATCTTTAGATAAGCTATCTAGCTGATCTCCCGCTACCTGAAGTAGTCTCAGCCTGCTACTTCTCCGCCATCTTGACTCCTCCCGGCTGGGGAAGATATTTTAACTATGCCTCAGTTTCCCTACCCCACAGATATATATTTTATATTTATACATATATATATAAAATAGCAGGTCTTTCAGAGGGTCATTATAAGGATCAAATGCATTAATATATGTAAATATCAGAGAACAGTACACAGTATCTAATAACCTTTCAGCAGATCTCCTTATTGCTCCTTTTACACAGCAGTGTGTTATTTTACATATTGAAAGGAAGGAAAGCAAAACAAAATAAAACTTCTCAAATATTAATGAAAATGCTAATTATAATTTTAAATAGTTCTCTTCTGATTACCTACAAATCTTATTTGGTTTACTGGTAACATTTGCTCTCTTTCCAGCTTTCCCGATTTCCTCTTTTTCTCTCCAGTTACTGGTGACACTTCATTTTCTTTTCAAATTTATGTGTGCAGGAGTAGATGACCTATTTGGTTGCTGGTATGGGCTCTCTGTGCGTAAGCCAACATTTGATTTCATGAAATTGCAGTATTTGAGGAACATAAAAAAGGCTGATCTGCTTCCAGATATATGTCTTAGGAAGATATTGACAAATCTGTTCCCAAGGGAAAAAGCAAGAATAAGGGGGGTAAGAACGCTCCAACTCTGTTTAGGATGCTGATAACACAGTTGGTGAAGCACTGGGGCAAATATTTTGTCCATCTCTCTGCAGAGCTTTAATAAATTCTAGAAGCCCCATTGTGTGCTTCTCACGGACACCTCCACTCTTCCAAATGTGGGCTAACTAGGCCATGATTTCCCAAGCCTGAAGTTCCATCAGTTTTCTGTTGGAAAGATTTGCCTATTTGTCTCTCAGGTTTTACTTTGCTTATCTTGGGCTTTAAAAAGAGCCCTTGTCACCTGCTCAGTAAATGTAATACATCCACTTCATTTTAAAAATAAGAGTGAAGATGTCCTTCAACAGATGAATGAATAAAGATGTGATTCATATATACAATGGAATATTACTCAGCCATCTGAAGGGAAGAATACCTACCATTTGCAGTGACATGGATGGAACTAAAGGGGATCATGCTAAGAGAAATAATTCAGCAGAGAAAGACAGTTCTTTGGTTTCACGCATATGTGGAACATAAGGAATAGCACAGAGGACCATAGAGGAAGGGAGGGAAAACTGAATGGGAAGAAATCAGAGATGGAGACAAACCATGAGAGACTCTGGATTTCAGGAAACAAACTGAGGATTCCAGAAGGGAGGGGGTGGGGGAAAGGAGTAACAGGGTGATGGGTATTAAGGAGGGCACATGTTGGGATGAGCACTGGGTGTTATACACAACGAATGAACCATTGAACACTACATCAAAAACTAATGATGTACTATATGTTGGCTAATTGAACATAATTATAATAAAAAAATAATAATAGCAAATTCCTGAAAGTGTTTGCTTTACTTATGCCACTCTTCCCTATTTTCCAGCATTGTACAGATTTTGGGTTATTTTTTTTTCAGGGGGGGGGCTCACTTGGTGCTTCTTTAGTAAATTCCGTAAGATTAGAGTACAAAGGGAAAGGGATATGGATTGCCTTAATTCCCCACCCTGAAATTGTATTTTAGATGAAATGAGGTGAATGGACTGAGATGGTCATTTTTTCTATGACAGTTGAGTTAGCTGAGTAAAAGGATCTACAGAGTAATGTCATATTAAGTTGCTTATTTATCTAAAATGATGCAAAGTAAATAGCTGTCAACATGATTAAAATTATTGGCAATCTGAATTTAATTAATTTGAGGACTATATTACTTTCTTACTTCCTCCAGCTTCTTGACCACTTAATTAGTAAGATTTAGTTCATCTCTAAAACTTCTATGTTCATGGTCAAGAGTAGTGACATACACAAGTCAAATGAGAAAACCAGCCTATGCTGGTTTATGGTTTGCCTTCTTAATTGTTATCTTCAGGCTAATAAGAAATAAGATTTAAATCTCTATGCCTATGTTCCAGAATATCCTGGAAAGAATATATAAAGAAAGAAACGACCAAGCCAGTCATATATTCAAATCTGAAAGCACAGAAGTAAAAATAAAAATGAACTGCATATAAAATGAAAAGGACCAAAGACAGGTGCAAGATTTCAGAGTTATTGTTTACATAAAACCAGTCATGTCTATATCTTAATAGAATGCATTTGGTACAATGAAAAGATTTATTTACTGCTAATACATGATGGCAATTTCTACAAGTTGGCTTTAGTACCTTTAAAATACACACACATACACACACAACTGCAATTTAGTTTATCTTATTCTTTCCAGTTGTGGAATGGACTAGGGAGAGAAAAAAAAAAAAAAAAAAAAAAACAACCAGTGACAGAGAAAGAGGTTAGACTGACTTGTCCAGGTGTGGGCAGGTTGTCAAACTGCAGCCAGGGTGGGGAAAGAGAGGGTATTCAGCTTTATGCAATGAAGGGAGCTCTACAGACTCCCCTGAGTGTCTGCGAGGTCAAATGCTGTGCACCCCAATCTGCTTCCTGAAATTAATAGCCAGGTGTTTTGCTAGTTATGTACCTTAATCATTAATTATGACTGTGGCAGCAGGAGAGGAAAAAAAAATGCTAAGACACATGAGCTGGGGTGATAGAGGGAATGCATCAATCATGCATGACAAGAAAGCCAAAGATACCCTTTCTACCTGGCATGCTTTCTGTAGAGTCTCTCATATCAGACTTCAAACTTCAGAGACACCATATCTCATAGGGGTTTTTGGGTTTTTTGTTTTGTTTTGGTTTTTGTTTTGTTTTGTTTTTGTTTTTTCCCAGTAACAACCATCTTTGGTCATGGAACTCAGAAGAATGAAAACACAAATAAAATAAAATGCATTTAGGGGCTCCTGGATGGCTCAGTTTGTTAAGCAACAGCCTTCAGCTCAGGTCATGATACTGGAGTCCCGGGATCCAGTCCTGTGTCGGGCTCCCTGCTTGGCAGGGAGTCTGCTTCTCCCTCTGACCCTCCCCCTTCTCATGCTCTATTTATCTCTCTCTCTCTCTCTCATTTCTCTCTCTCAAATAAATAAATAAAATCTTTTTTAAAAATTTTTAAAAATTAAAAATATAAAATGCATTTGTTAGCAATGCCCATGTTTGCCAGGTAGTACCATTAGGCTCTAGATCAAATTAAAGGCAATAATCCATAAACAAAACAGTCAGTTAAGTGTTCTTGTTTTTTCAGTAAAAGTTGAAATAAGTTACAGCAAGAATGGATTTTGGAGTCAAGAGTTAAGTGTTGGCAACACATGCTGGCCACACTCTTTCATTTAGCTATAATGTCATAATAAGTGTATCGCATATGCCATTTTAAGCAAGTGGGCAAAACAGGTGAATCTCCCCCAAAGTCCCATGGCACAATATAAATATAGTGTATCACAAAGCTTGAGAAGCAGAAACACAACTCTCATTCTGCTGGTAGCAAGTGGTATAAATAGGGCATTTTGAAGCAGGAAGAAAAAGACATTTTGGTTAAGTGGGAGGAAACTAAGTGTTAGATTACAGTTCGATATGAGATCTTGGATAGATTATTTCACTTCTTTAGTATTATTCAGTGCTCTTGTCTACAAATGACAAAAGTCATTTTTAGTCATATCAAGAGTCCTTAACCTGGGGTCCACATATGAGTTTTGTGAGGATTTATGAAGAAACTCAAAGTTTATGGGAAACTTTGTTCATCCTTTAGGGGCTAATGAAAAGAAACATACTAAAAGAGCACCTCTCTGTGTACTGAAGAACTAAGTCTTTTTGATTTCCAATATGTTACGAACTAACACATTTAAAAATATAAGCAAAGTATGAATTACTAAGAAGATGAAATAAAAATGAATATACAAAAAATAGAATCCCAGGGGCACCTGGGTGGCTCAGTGGTTAAGCCTCTGCCTTCAGGTCAGGTCATAATCTCAGGGTCCCAGGATCGAGCACTGCTTTGGGCTCTCTGCTCAGTGGGGAGCCTGCTTCCCCCTCTCTACCTGCCTCTCTGTGTACTTGTGAGCTCTCTCTCTCTCTCTCTGTGTGTCAAATAAATAAATAAAATCTTTAAAAAATGGAATCCCAAACTTTTCTATTAACAAGTATAAAATTAGTCTGTCAAGTTTCTATAAAAATTTCTAAATGCTTCCTATCAACTAGGATCATTGTTATGGACTGACCAGCACTAGTCCACAGACCATACTTTAGGCAGCAACTGCACTAAGGTTCCTTTCAGTCCTAAACTTGAAAGTTTCTATATGAAATCTAGATAGATTTACATTCACTTTGCCTCAGCTCTTCATACCTCAATCATACCATCCAACCTGTCATCACACTCATCACAAGACAAAGATCTTTTTTAGGAAGAAATGTAAGATTGTAAATAATAATGAAAATGACAACAAAATATGTCCCCCCAATCACTTGTGACTACTTATGTTCCCTGAACAATAATGGTAAAGAGAAGGGAAAGTCTGTATAACACCACAGAGTTCAACCATCTGCTCCCTGATCTACTAGTTCTTCCATCTATGCTTCTCTGTTCAAACAATTACCCAGACTCGAAAGTCTTTTAAAACTCTTCCACTTTTTTGTATTTACAGCCTCGTTCAAGATGCCTCACTACATACATTACACACTTGAAGCATATCTATTGAGTACTTATCATGTCCAGTAAAGGGGCAAAAGGAAAATAACAAATATGGTCCTCTGCTTTCAGGTTGTTTAGAGACTATCAGTTTTTATGAGGAGATTTTGTGAAGAATCACAGCTGGGGGATGCAGAAGAGGTGATGCAGATAAGATATCAAAGTTAGACCGGAGAGTCACAGAAGGCTTCTCAGAAGTTTTTTTGGTATTGCGTGTTGAGTCATGACTACCTTGTGATCTGCCTGTAGTATTAGGAAGTTTAACTAACTCAAAGGAGCACAGTTTGTGGTTTACTACTTCCCTTAATGCTACACACTTAGCACTTAGTTAAAAGAGATGTCTTTCCCAGAGAGTAGATCCTTCTTCTATTGAAACAACATGAAACCAGAGAGGGAGACAAACCATAAGAGACTGTTAATCTCTTAAGGGTTGCTGGAGAGGAGAGGGGTGGGAGGGATGCAGTGGCTGGATGACAGACATTGGGGAGGGTATGGTGCTATGGTAAGTGCTGTGAATTGTGTAAGACTGACGGATCACAGATCTGTACCCCTGAAACAAATAATACATTATATGTTAATAAAAAAATAAAAATTAAACTCAATTAATTTTTTTTAAAAGGAGTGTTCTAATTGACCAAGAAAAGTGTGTGTATGTGTGTATGTGTGTGTATGTTAATTTGGGATGTTTGGTGAGAGGGAAGCAAATAATCAGGAGAAACAGTACATATGAAGTGAATATTAAAAGGTATAATTAAAATATGACTTTATCGGGGCACCTGGGTGGCTCAGGGGGTTAAAGCCTCTGCCTTCGGCTCAGGTCATGTACCCAGGGTCCTGGGATCAATCCCCGCATCGGTGTCTCTGCTCAGTGGGGAGCCTGCTTCCTCCTTTCTCTCTCTGCCTACCTCTCTGCCTACTTGTAATCTCTGTCAAATTAATAAATTTTTTTTTAAATATGACTTTATCAAAGAATGTGGCAGGGAAGGTGAGACAACCTGTGAGAGATGAAGCTGAAGAAAGGAAGGGCCAGGCCATGAAGCTTCTTGGATATCTTCCAAAGGATTCTGGATTCATATGGAAGTCAGTTTTGACTCATTGAAAGGTTTTAAGTAAAGAGGTGATGGGCTCTGTTGGTGAGGATGTGGAGAAAGGGGAACCCTCTAACACTTGGTGGGGAGGGATGAAAATTGGTGCAGCCAATTTGGAAAACAGTGTGGAGATTCCTCAAAAAATTAAAAATAGAGCTCCCCTATGACCTGGCAACTGCATTACTGGGCATTTACCCAAAAGATAGAGATGTAGTGAAAAGAAGGGCCATATGTACCCCCAATATTCATAGAAGCCATGTCCACAATAGCCAAATGGTGGAAAGAGCTGAGATGCCCTTCAATAGACAAATGGATAAAGAAGATGTGGTCCATATATACAATGGAATATTACTCAGCCATTAGAAAGGATGAATACCAAACTTTTGCATCAATATGGATGGAACTGAAGATTATGCTGAGTGAAATAAGTCTAGCAGAGAAAGTCAATTTTCATATGGTTTCACTTACTTGTGGAACATAGGAATAATGGGAGACATTAGGAGAAGGAAAGGAAAAGTGATTTGGGGCAAATCAGATAGGGGGATGAACCATGAGAGACTGTGGACTCTGAGAAACCACACTGAGGGTTTTAGAGGGGAGGGTGGTGGGGAGATGGGTGAGCCTGGTAGTGGGTATTAAGGAGGGCATGTATTGCATGGAGCACTGGGTGTTGTACATAAACAATGAATCTTGGAGTACTGCATCAAAAACTAAAAAACTTTAAAAAAAAGGTGATAGGATCAATATTTTGCTTTAAAAAGCTCATTCTAGCAGCTTTGTGAAGGATATCTAGGAGGCGAGCAGGATAGAGCTTGGAGTGCCAAGAGACTTATCTAACAATTCAGGCATGAAATCATGAGGTCCTAGACTGAATCAGTGCAGTTAGGAATGCAAAGTTTGGGACATATTTGAAAGACACTAACAAAGCAGAATCACTGGCCATGGGTAATAAATGAATGAAAGGAATCATAAATGATTTTCAGGATACTGGTTTAGGCATTTTGGAGGCTGGTGATTTCATTACCTACAAGAGAGAAGTCTGATTAAGTGCAATATGAGAGCATAAAGAAAAAGAGTTAAGATTCAAATACGTTCAATAGTTCAAGATGCTTGTGAAAAGTTTAAATGGAGGTGTTTGTAGGAAGCTGGAAATCGTAACCTATAGTGTAGAGATGGGTTTGGACTGGAAAAAAAAAAAAAGTTGGTCAGCACAATATGGGTATAATCACTTTGATAAGCCTTGCCTAAGGGACTTTATTCCATTCCCAAAGAGCTGATTTTTTTCCATAAATATTATTGGGTTTTTTTTAATCTTTTATTTTCCCAGAATATATTAAGAGAGTACCAAAAATACACATTTTCACTTAAAAATTAAGTGGTAAAAATAGCTAAAGGGTAAATGATATAAAACAAAAAAGTTAACACTAGACTGAGATTCACACACAACTTACAAGGCACTTGATACTGTTTATTGTCCAGGGTTGGGCCACACTTTTGGTTCAGTATTTTCAAGCAGCAATGTGAAGGAGGAAATTATTAGTTATATATACATAAAATACTCATAAAATGAAAATAAACTAATTTCTCAAAAGCAAAATTATTTACTGGACTGAGAGCTGGGAAAAATTTTTCCTGAGAGTCCTCAGAAGAAAAACACTGTAAATAGATCATCCAAGCAGAAAATCAATAAAGAAAGAAGAGCATTGAATTACACATTAGACCAGATGGACCTCATAGATATATACAGAACATTCCACCCTAAAACAACAGAATACTCATTCTTCTCAAGTGCACGTGGAACCTTCTCAAGAATAGACCACATACTGTGTCAGAAATCATGACTCAACCGATAACAAAAGACTGACATTATTCCCTCATATTCTCAGATCACAATGCTTTGAAACTGGATTTCAATCACAAGAAAAAGTTTGGAAGGAACTTTAAACACCTGGAAACTAAAGACCACCTTGCTTAAGAAAGCTTGGATCAACCAGGAGATCAAAGAAGAACTTAAACATTTCATGGAAACCAATAAGAATGAAGACACTTCAGTCCAAAACCTATGGGATACAGCAAAGGTGGTCCTGAGGGGGAAATACATAGCCATCCAAGCCTCCCTCAAAAAAAAATTGAAAAATCCAGAATACACCAACTGTCTCTACACCTTAAAGAACTGGAGAATCAACAACAAATTAAACCAACTCCACACACAAGAAGGGAAATAATCAAGATTAGAGCAGAGATCAATGAGGTAGAAACTAGAGATACAGTAGAATGTATCAATGAAACTAGAAGCTGGTTTTTTGAAAAAATCAAGAAGATCGATAAACCATTGGCCACACTAATCCAAAAGAAAAGAGAGAAAGCTCAAATTAATAAAATTATGAATGAAAAGGGAGAGATCATAACTAATACCAAGGAAGTAGAAACAATCATCAGAAGTTATTATCAACAGTTCTTTGCCAATAAGTTAAGCAACCTCGATGAAATGGATGCATTCCTGGAAAACTATAAACTCCCAAAATTGAACCAGGAAGAAATTGACAACCTAAATAGACCAATATCTAGTAACGAGATTGAAGCAGTGATCAAAAACCTCCCAAAAAACAAGAGCCCAGGACTTGATGGATTCCCTGGGGAATTCTACCAAACTTTCAAAGAAGAAATAATACCTATTCTCCTGAAGCTGTTTCAAAAAATTGAAGCAGAAGGAAAACTTCCAGACTCTTTTTATGAAGCCAGCACTACCCTGATCCCCAAACCAGGCAAAGACCACACCAAAAAGGAGAATTTCAGACCAATATCACTGATGAATATGGATGCTAAGATTCTCAACAAGATCCTAGCAAATAGGATCCAACAGCACATTAAAAAGATTATCCACCATGACCAGGTGGGATTCATCCCTGGGTTACAAGGATGGATCAACATTCGCAAATCAATGAATGTGATAGAACAAATCAATAAGAGAAGAGAGAAGAACCACATGGTCCTCTCGATTGATGCAGAAAACGCATTTGACAAAATCCAGCATCCGTTCCTGATTAAAACGCTTCAAAGTATAGGGATAGAGGGAACATTCTTGAATTTCATCAAATCTATCTATGAAAGACCCACAGCAAATATCATCCTCAATGGGAAAAAGCTCACAGCCTTCCTGTTGAGATCAGGAACACTACAAGAATGCCCACTCTCACCACTCTTGTTCACATAGTATTAGGAGTCCTAGCAACAGCAATCAGATAACAAAGAGAACTAAAAGGTATCCAAATTGGCAATGAAGAAGTCAAACTCTCTCTCTTCGCAGATGACATGATACTTTATATGGAAAACCCAAAAGACTCCACCCACAAACTACTAGAACTCATACAGCAATTCAGTAACGTAGCGGGATACAAAGTCAATGTACAGAAGTCAGTTGCTTTCTTATACACTAATAATGAAAATAAAGAAAGGGAAATTAGAGAATTGATCCCATTTATTATAGCACCAAGAACCATAAGATACCTGGGAATAAACCTAACCAAAGAGGTAAAGGATCTGTACTTGAGGAACTACAGAACAGTCATAAAAGAAATTGAAGAAGACACAAAAAATGGAAGACCATTCCATGCTCTTGGATCGGAAGAATAAACATTGTTAAAATGTCTATACTGCCTAGAGCAATCTATACTTTTAATGCCATTCTGATCAAAATTCCACCAGTATTTTTCAAAGAGCTGGAGCAAATAATCCTAAAATTTGTATGGAATCAGAAGAGACCCCGAATTGCTAAGGAAATGTTGAAAAACAAAAAATAAAACAGTGGCATCACATTACCTGATTTCAAGCTTTACTACAAAGTTGTGATCACCAAGACAGCATGGTACTGGCATAAAAACAGACACATAGACCAGTGGAACAGAGAAGAGAGCCCAGATATGGACCCTCAACACTATGGTCAAATAATCTTCAACAAAGCAGGAAAAAATATACAGTGGAAAAAGACAGTCTCTTCAATAAATGGTGCTCGGAAAATTGGACAGATATATGTAGAAGAATGAAACTCGACCATTCTCTTACACCATACACAAAGATAAACTCGAAATGGATAAAAGACCTCAACGTGAGACAGGAATCCATCAGAATCCTAGAGGAGAACATAGGCAGTAAACTCTTCGATATCAGCCACAGCAATTTCTTTCAAGATATGTCTCCAAAGGCAAAGGAAACAAAAGCGAAAATGAACTTTCAGGACTTCATCAAGATCAAAATCTTCTGCACAGCAAAGGAAACAGTCAACAAAACAAAGAGGCAACCCACGGAATGGGAGAAGATATTTGCAAATGACAGTACAGACAAAGGTTGATATCCAGGATCTCTAAAGAACTTCTCAAACTCAACACACACAAAACAGATAATCATATCAAAAAATGGGCAGAAGATATGAACAGACACTTCTCCAATGAAAACATACAAATGGTTAACAGACACATGAAAAAATGTTCATCATCACTAGCCATCAGGGAGATTCAAATTAAAACCACATTGAGATACCACCTTACACGAGTTAGAATGGCCAAAATTAGCAAGACAGGAAACAACGTGTGTTGGAGAGTTTGTGGAGAAAGGGGAACCCTCTTAAACTGTTGGTGGGAATGCAAGTTGGTGCAGCCACTTTGGAGAACAGTGTGGAGATTCCTCAAGAAATTAAAAATAGAGCTTCCCTATGACCCTGTAATTGCACTACTGGGTATTTACCCCAAAGATACAGATGTAGTGAAAAGAAGGGCCATCTGTACCCCAATGTTTATAGCAGCAATGGCCACGGTTGCCAAACTGTGGAAAGAACCAAGATGCCCTTCAATGGACGAATGGATAAGGAAGATGTGGTCCATATACACTATGGAGTATTATGCCTCCATCAGAAAGGATGAATACCCAACTTCTGTAGCAACATGGACGGGACTGGAAGAGATTATGCTGAGTGAAATAAGTCAAGCAGAGAGAGTCAATGATCATATGGTTTCACTTATTTGCGGAGCATAACAAATAACACGGAAGACATGCGGAGATGGAGAGGAGAAGGGAGTTGAGGGAAATTGGAAGGGGAGATGAACCATGAGAGACTATGGACTCTGAAAAACAACCTGAGGGTTTTGAAGGGGCGGGGGGTGGAAGATTGGGGGAGCCAGATGGTGGGTTTTATGGAGGGCACGCATTGCAGGGAGCACTGGGTGTGGTGCAAAAACAATGAATTCTGTTACGCTGAAAAGAAATTTAAAAAAAGAAAAAAGAAAAAATAGCAAATAAAAATATTCAATATTCAATAAAAATAGCAATTTTCTGGGAAAATTTGTAATACAGTGAGCAGTGTTATTAATAACATCCCTAAAGTGAATATAAAATGAGATTTATATAACTATTATTGTATCCATCAATGTAGGGTGATGATAACAAGGAGGAGAAGAGCAAAGACAATTTAAAGGACGAAGGAAGGTAAATAGTGTAGTTCACCTATTGAGCCCAGGTAGATTGGTATGTATAAATGCAGCAACATTTCCTTCAAGTATTCATTTCTAATACCCTGAATATATTTTATTTCTCTAACTAGACTCTTATGTCCTCACCCATCTTCTCCCTTTTTAAGGTCCACAACCTACTTTAGATGCCTTCATTTGTACCTTCCATATCCCACGAACTTTTGAACTAAAATTAAAATCCATGAAAGAAATGACACTATTTTGATAACTCCCCTAAATCCAGTGACTTTAATGATACCTGGAAAATAGTGGTGTTTTTTTTAATAAATTAGTTTAGCAACTTATTGAATGAATAAAACATACGAAATGATAGAGTCGTGATGTAAAAATTAATAAAATACTGCCTCTTCCCTCTAAGAACTGTCTAATTTAACAAAACAGTAGAATTGGGGGAGTCTGGTTGGCTCAGTGGGTTAAGCCTCTGACTTTGGCTCAGGTCATGAACTCAGGGTCCTGAGATTGAGTCCCGTTATTGGGCTCTCTGCTCAGCAGGGAGACTGTTTTCTCCTCTCTCTTTCTCTGCCTGCCTCTCTGCCTACTTGCGATCTCTCTGTGTCTCTCTCTGTCAAATAAATAAATAAAATCTTAAAAAAAAACAGTAGAATTGGTCATTTTTTCAATAAACATTAATTATGTACTCTGGGACTGGCACTTTCCTAGGCATTGGTGATACAGAAAAAAAATGCACTCATAGAATCTGTTTCACAGTGAGAGATTTTAAAAAGGATAGATAGATAGAGATAGAGATAATAGATATTTGGGACAAGATTAGTTTCAGACTATGGGCTCTGAAAAATAACCTGAAGGTTTTGAAGGGGGCGGGGGGTGGGAGGTTGGGAGAGCTAGGTGGTGGGTATTAAGGAGGGCATGTATTGCATGGAGCACTGGGTGTGGTGCAAAAACAATGAATACTGTTACACTGAAAAGAAATTTAAAAAAAAAAAAAGCTAATAAAAAAAAAAAAAGATTAGTTTCAGATAAAAGGAAGAGCAAGTGCAAAAGTCCTGAGGCAGCATAGCAAAAATGAACTGATTCTACAGAAAAGTTGTAAGAGAAGAGGTCAGAAGTGGTGGTGGTAAGAGTGATGAATGTCAAAGACTTACAGGCCATTGTAAGGACTTTGGCTTTTCCTTTGAGGGGCATGGAAAACCACTGGAAGATTTTGAGTTAAGGAATGACGCAATTTGTCCTAATGGTAAATCAGGGATTGTGATACATATATCCAATATATTATATAAACAGAAAGAAGGACTCATGCAAAACCAAGCTTAGAAATTATCCAGACAAGGTGAGAGAGAGAATGAGAAGAGAAACACTTCCAGACAGATGGACATGTAGCCTGAAAAAAGGAATTAAGGTGAGAAAAAGCTTGGTGTACAAGGAAATACAAAAAAATGTAGCATGACTACAAAGCAAATAATAGGGCAGAGGAAATAGAGATAAGCAGGAAAGCACTGAAGAATTTTTATTCATATCCCTAATCTTTGTAAATAGTTTTAATATTCCTGGGGACAGGTGATTAATATGTAACATAAGTTGTGTCTATGACATAGATAAAATCTTCAGGGTCTACATAAACTTTGTAGAACTTCATTGATGAAACAGTTTGCACCATAGCTAGAGAAAAGCATTTGGATGCATATTTATTGATTGATGTTATATTTGAAACATAATACAGGAGTGCTCTCTAGAGGAAATTATCCACTTATCTATCATACAAGAGAAAAATTGTGACCCCACCCATACCCCCAAATGAGGCTCTGAGGAGCAACTCCATGTTGTCCTGACTCATTTCACTATCGATATGCTGCGGACACCTTCAGAGAACTCCTCTGCCTCAGCTCACTAGGACCTAATTTTGGTAGCTCTAAATTCCAACAATCTCATAAATATGCCTGAGAATCCAAGTTGGAAACTGACTGGTCATTATATTCCAAATATACATATTTTAATATTTATGTATTTGGGCGGTACAGAGGGAGAGGGAGGGAGAATCTCAAGCAGATTCCCCACTGAGCATGGAACCTGATGAAGGACTTGATCCCATGACTCTGAAACATGACCTGAGCCAAAATCAAGAGTTGGCCACTTAACTAACTGATTAACCCACCCAGGTGCCTCCAAATTTATATATATATATATATATATATATATATATATATATATATATATTCTTTTTTTAAAGATTTATTTGTTTATTTGAGAGAGAGAGAGAGAGTGAGAACACAAGCAGTGGGGAGAGGCAGGGGAAGAGGGATAAGCAGACTCTCTGCTGAGCAGGGAGCTCAACGCAGGCTTGATCCCAGGATCCTGGGAGATCAGGACCTGAGCTGAAGGCAGATGCTTAACTGACTGAACCACGCAGGTTTCCCTAAATATATATGTTCTTGAAAATAAAATCTAACATACCTTTATTGACTCTTACAAAAACTGGATTGGAAATTTGATGGTCTGAATTTATCTAGCAAACCATATTCAGAACAAAACAAAACAATACTGGTGTCCTCTCTTGAAGTATTTGGTTACTGAATTTCTCCTCAATCACTGCAGGCTCTTGAAGTATGAGGATTTTTACCATTTTAAGCTGCTAAAAGATTCAATAAGAACACGATGTACTGTACCTTTCATTTAGCTAGGGAGCTCAACATTCTAAGTAAGACTGAATGTTTCCCAATAGCTGGAAGAGGAGCCTCAGGGGGTTCTTAAAAGACTTCCTCTTTTCCTATTCCTCTAAGATAGATTTTAACCTAAAACTGATTTTTTTTTTCTTCTTTCTTTCATTTGTTCATTCATTCATGTGTTTTTATTTCCTCTGAGGAAGGCCTTTCAGAGCTCCTGGATTTTAATGGAAGTTTATTTCTGGGTATTTGACAGCCAAAAGGAATGTGTTTCAATCACTAGCAAATGGCAATTTTCTCCACAGTAGCATAGCAGCAGACTAGTAAAAGGCCACTGCAGCTAGCAACCTGTAGGAATTCTGCACCCTGACTGTCCATATCCCTAGAATGATCTCAGTTTCTAAGTGAGCTCTGGAGAAGCTTTATCCTCCTAAGTCTCAAAGAGTATGTCAGCTCTTCAGCTTTGATGCAAATACCTCCAGAATTATTCATTTGTCCATTAGCGGTATGAGACTCTGTGAAACAAGTGCAGTCTAAAAGGTACTGTCACACTTCCTGTGTAAGGACAACTTCGGGGTGACTCCTGGCTCTGTCAAGACTAGTATGGCTATAGCTCTTTTCAAATTGACTGGATGCCTCATATGGGGTTATACAATGCACATGTATAAGAATTAAATATAAAAATTAAAAGAAAATGAATATATGTTACTATGGTAAGAGTCCATGCAAAACAGATATAGAGGCTATCTCCTCAAAAGGGAGCCTTTGGATGGCCAGAGAGTAAAATATGGATGGAAGGGAGAGTGGGAAAAAAAGAAACAAGTAGAGTGTGGGAATGAATCCAATATTATATACTTGCTATGCAAACAAAAAAATAAGGTTGGGTAAATTATTTTCTCAAGAGGTTCTCTAAGTCACTGAGTTTTACTATCTCTGAATCCCAGTGAGATCCTTATTCTCTAACATTTGCATGGTGAAGCTTTTTCAACAATATTTCATTAAAAGAGGTAAATAACTGTGTAACACAGAGAAGTGGAAAGTAAAATAATTCATTGAAATGTGAGACAAAAGAGCTAAATCAAGGGCTAACACTCATTTGGTCTTTCACTTCACTTTTCTGTGCCTCGGTTTTCTCTTCTGAAACATGTAGGTCATGGTAATGCCTGCCTGCTTGCCTCTTCACTAGGCTTGTAGCATAAATGCATATGAGAGCAATCGTCTCCCATTCTTTTTTTTTTTTTTTTTAAGATTTTATTTATTTATTTGAGAGAGAGACAGTGAGAGAGAGCATGAGCGAGGAGAAGGTGAGAGGGAGAAGCAGACTCCCCGTGAAGTTGGGAGCCCTATGCAGGACTCGATCCCAGGACTCCGGGATCATGACCTGAGCTGAAGGCAGTCGCTTAACCGACTGAGCCACCCAGGGGCCCCCGTCTCCCATTTTTAAAGGGTTCTATAAATATAAGTGACTTAGGAAAGTTATCCCATTCTATAAGGCTCCATGTATTCATCTGGTCAAATAAAGCTCTAATAGAGGCCTACTGACTTCCAAAGTGAAGCAAGGTAGTATCAGCAAGTTCTTTGAAGTGTAAGGTGCGATCAAGTACAAGGCTTTCAAATCTATTCAAACAATTGCTTGGAGGAAGAGACTATGGTTAACTAGAAATGGCAAAAACTTAGGCCCCTTGAGTAATTTTAGAAAACAAAGCTGGTATGTAAGAAAAAGCTGATGATGATATTAGAATTTTCACCTTTAAGATGGGAACAGGAGATTAGCAGAAAGTCCCACTATCAAAATTCTATAACATTAACTACAGATACTATTACAAGTGGTTAGGAAACAGTAAATTAAACTTTGCAATTCTTTCCCAAAGGAAGTGGAAAATACACAGTCATTACTTAGAGTTTAAATTGGACTGGGAACAGCAGGCCAGCATGCATTACAGAGAAGCAATGCTTCAGTGGCAGCGAAGTAAACCAAATGACACTGCAGATCTTTTCCATATTTAATGTTTGACAGGGAAAAATACTTGCATTAATGCAGTAATGTGCTATGGAAGTCATCACCATGGGAATGCTCAATCAAAGCTTTAATACTGTTTAATAAGCATCACACTATGAGAGCATATTTTCTCTTTCAAGTGCGACTCATTCAAGTTTGAGAGAACTGCTAAATTTTTGCACTTAGCAAAACCTTGAATGGCAGCCTGCTCCAAATAAAAATGATCATTTTATATCTGGGGATAGTTTGAAGAAAGATGGAAAATGTGGGGTAGGCATGGGGATTTAGGATGCCCCAAAAACAATGATAATCAGACAAAAACCCATCATACATTGCAAAGGTAGGATATATAGGAGAAGATAGCAATGTTTTGAAATAAAGAATCACAGGAGGGTGCCTGGGTGGCTGAGTTGGTTGAGTGACTGCCTTCAGCTCAGGTCATGATCCCAGAGTCCTGGGATCAAGTCCCAGGTGGGGCTTCCAGCTTCATGGGGAGTCTGCTTCTCCCTCTGACCTTCTCCCTTCTCATGCTCTCTCTCTCTCTCTCAAAAAAAAAAAAAATAATAATAATAAAAATAAAAGAATTACACTAAGTAAAATATATATAGTAATCAGATACACACAAAAAAGAAGATGGAACGTTGGCCAATGGTGAAATTAATTTGGATGACTAGAAATATGAGAAAAGACTCCTAAAAACAACTGTGTTAATGACTAGTCATCTGACCTGCAGTTTTTAAGTTAACCACTCTGTGATTTTGTCCCAATTTGTGTACTTCTGAACCAGTGGTTCTCAACTGGGAAAAAGGGCCAATTTAAGCAGGGATATTTGGCTTATTTAGCTTATTATGAGAGTGGGAGGGCAGTGTTTTAGGCATCTAGTGGATGGAGGCCAAGGATGCTGTTAAATATCCTACAATTCAGAGGACATTCTCCCCCCAACAAAGAATTATCTGGCCCTACAATCAGTAATGCCAAGCATGAGAAACTATGTTCTAAAGGGAAACTACACAAAAAGCATATTAGGGGGTAAAGACTTCACCATTCTCAGCATGAAAGCAATGCAAAGAAATCAATATTTTATTAATATTACTGTTATTGCTTAAGCTTTTTTTCCACACCTGAATTTTGTTTTAATTATAAAGTGTTTGGCAGAAATACAAGATTCACTTCTATAATAGGCTATTGCTTGCTTTTTTGACACCCTCTTTTTTCTTTTTCTAATAATTAATATTTAGCAGCTTTCTTATAATGAATGCCAAAAAATGAACTATCTCCCTAAAGTTTTTGGAAGAAGTTGCAAAACTCAATGAGATTATCAATTTTTTTTTGATAAAGAATTTATAGAACATAAATTTAGAAGGTTTCTCTCCCTCATGGATATTATTTATAAACATTTATTAGAAGCCTAAAATAAAATTAGAAACACATATGTATAATTCTAGAGGCTAGCGATGCTATTCATGCTGAAAACAAAATATTAGCACTGGAGAATTCCTTGAATGTGTCAATGGCAATGAGGTAGCTTAGAGCCAAGGCCATACACAATGCATCGGATCTAAATCCCAGGTCTCCTGATAACCAGTTTCTAAACTGATTTCTGTTCATCAAAACATAAAACAGCCTACATGACTAATAAATAATTCTAAAACAGAAGTGAATTTTTACTCCCTAAAACTTAGAATGACATTATATAAACAATTTTAGAATCAGGACACATTAATTATTACAAAGCATTGCCTTGCCTATTGTAACTGAAGTTTATCTGATTTCCCACATAGATTTAAAAGAAAAAAAAACCTGAACAGGCTTTTATTAGTAATTATATAAGAGTAAACATGTTGTGACAATTCTAAAGTTTTTTTTTTATATAATTTTGTTGGCATTTATTTAAAAAAATAAAAAAGCAATAACCTAGATAAAGTTCATAGATTTTCTATCATAGCTAATAGCTCATGCTTTAGCCAAATTTGAATTGTTGCGTTTGTTACATATTAAAATGTGTAGCATTTGTTTTAAAGATTTTATTTATTTATTTATTTATTTGAAAGAGAGCAAGAGTTAAGAGAGCACAGGCAGGGGGAGCAGTAGAGGGAGATGGAGAAGCAGGCTCATGGGATCATGACCCTGGGATCATGACCTGAGCCAAAGGCAGATGTTTAACTGACTAAGCCACCCAGGTGCCCCTAAATGTGAAGTTTCTAAAAGAAAATGAGTAAAATAAAATATTAACATGGAAATCAGGGAAAGCTACAATAAGGCATTGTTATAAGAATTATGGTTTTGAATTTTGCCACTGTAAAAACAAAACCAAAACAAAAAACTGATCAGGAACAATTTTATATATCTGTAAGCTTCTCTTTTTATCAAAATTGAAGTGTGGAATTATTGGAAGTCACACGGAGTTACTGGAAGCAGCAGAGAACTAGAAGTGATGACACTTGGGTTCTTCTGGTCACGCTGGCACTTTCTGAGACGTTGAATAAGTTACTTGGCTTCACTGACTCTTCATTCACCTAACTGCAAGTAGTGGGGATGGGATGGAGAGGCCTGCAATATGCCTCCCAGCTCTAAATTTTCATGGTTTTATGAAACTTTGAGCTCAAAATCTTTTGATCTGCATATAAGATATAGTACTTTAATTTTCATATTTTTTATTTCAGTGAGAGAAATTTATGTTATGACATAAAAACTAAAACTAAGGGCATCTGGGCAGGTCAGTTGGTTCTGCATCTGACTATTGATCTCAGCTCAGGTCTCCATCTCAGGGTTGTTAATTCAAGCCCTGTGTTGGGCTCCACACTGGGTATGGAGTCTACTTAAAATAATAATAATAATAATAAAATTAAACTAAACTAAAAACAAACTCAAACCCAAACTCAGTCAATAAGGGGATTTATTGACCTATCTTCCGAAAAGTCTTGGTCATCATTTAGATCTTGTCTGAGGACACAAATGGCATCCTTGGTACTTGGTTTCACTCCATCTCTCAGTTATGCTTTCTCTCCATCTCTCAACTCTGTTTTATGTTATGTTGGTTTAATCCTCAAAACATATGGTGATTCCTTGATGCTCTAAAAACAATTCCTCTCACTTCCACATTCCAGCAAAAAGAAATGAGCCGGCTTCTTCACTGTCCTAGCAAAAGTTAGTTTCTTTTAAGTTTTTGCTAATTAGATAACAGGCCTTTCTCTGAAACAATGAGTACAGTCAAGAAAATGTGATACACTGATGTAAGAAGTGTGAACAGAATATCTTCTGGAGCCAGAGATGAGCTAACTCGGGACGGAGTTGGGGGGGTTTGCCTGGAATAACGGGATATCATGATGTATATTTTGAGGATTAAATCAAAATAGCATAAAGCAGGGCTGAAAGAGGGAAATAAATCAAATAACTAGATACTATTTCAGTCCTTGGAAAAATGCATGCAAGTAGATTGACATTTTATGAAGGACAAACCCACAAATCCTCTTTGTTTACATAAACCAGTTTAAATTTTCTTTTCCTGTCATAACATAATTAGTACCAATTGAATTGAAAATACAAAATATATTTTTACATTATAGAGCATTATGTCCTATATTCAGATCAGTAAAAGATTTTAAGCTCAAAGTACTCAGTATCTTCAATATGTATGATATGCTTTGTATTTAGTAGGCACTCATAAATATGTATTATTTGATACAATATAGCAAAGATATAATTAAAAGAAGTCTGTACATACTAAGAGAATATGTACCAAATAAGGTACTTTCTTATCTATAAAATAATACGGGAAGAAATGAAAAAAAAATCGAAGACATAAAAGATACATATGAGAGGTAAAAAATGATATATTTCAAGGTTGAAACATCAAGACACATATGTTCTTCCTCACTTTATCTTCTTGAATCTCCTTTTCTCCTGGTGAGTCTCAATGGGTGCATATCTATCCTAATATAATAGTATTTTAAGAAGTAACTTTAAATCCCTCCCATTCTGTTAGAATGTGAGCTCCATGAATTCAGAGACCTTTCTTTTGTTTACTAATGTTCATGCTTCACTACTAAATAAGTCCCTAGATTAAATAAGAAATAAGTGTTAAATGAATTGTTAAATGAATTTAAAACAGGTGACAAAATGAAGAGGCAAGATGAGAGGTCCAAGGAAAACATGAACTATTCAAACACATTCTTCTTCCTTCTTTCCCACCCTAAAAACCCTAAACCTTATTGACTGTCTTTATTCAGATATACATGTAACACTTACTAAGCTAGATTCCAAGATTCAGAACATAGGGAAGAAAGTTATTATCATCTAGAAAACTCATATTCTAATGAAAGAGGATGAGCTATATTCTATTTTTGGAGATTTCACATATTTCATAATTAGTGGAAGTTAAAATAAACTAAATTGTGGTCAATAATACCATACAGTTTGTAGAATAACTTTCCTAAATGTGCTAAAGTGTTTAAGTTTGCTGAGCTTGGAAAGGGGAAGGCGGAGAGATTTTTATCAAATATGAAATAAGAAGCTGTTCTAGGAATAATAAACTCTAAACAGGAAAAAAAAAAAAGTGGCAGAATGAAAGTTAAAATACATATATTGGCTCTCATAGGAGAGTCCTACAACTGCTTTTTGTCCCCTTGCCCGGTAAAAAGGCCCAGAAGGGAATAGGACTTACATGGCAGGAGAGCACAAGAGATATCTTTTAGATATTTGTGTGAAGAAGAAACAGAAAGCATGTTCATGGGTATCATCAAACCATGTCACTTCTCTGATCAAAAACAACCAACAGCTTCCCATGGGTTTCAGAATAAAACCCAAATGTTTCCTCTGCCTGTTCCTTCACCATCATCACCCATTGTTCTCATTATACTACAGTCACATCAGCCTTCTTTCTTACCTCAAATTCATCACACTTGTTTTCATCCTATAAGATGTTTGCATGGGGCTGTTCCCACTGCTTAAAATGCTTTCTTCCCACTTCCCTCAATATTCCCATCACTAGTTTTCATTAGATCTCAGAGAAAATGTCACCTCCTCAGAGAAGACTTCTTTGACATTACCTATAGTAGCCTATTCACCAGTTACCTCTTCTAGCTGAGCCTCTTTACTTCCCTCATCCCCTCAGAAAGCTTGTGTGTTTGTTAATCTTCTAATGTTACTGTCTACCTCCATTTTCTAAAGTGAAAACCCTGTAAGACTGAGAAATAAATGTCCATTTTGTGTAATAGCCCGGATACCTAGAGGGCTGCCTGTCACATTGCAGTAAATCAACAATTAATGGGAAAAAAATATTATCTTAAAGGATTTTTTTGGCCTAGACAACTATCACCTAAAAGTTCTCTCCAAATTGGGGGATTCAAAGGGAAAAAATCCATGAGAAGTTGCCTTGTATTGTTTTCATTTCAAGTACATTTACTTAGTATTAATATAAACAATAGAAAATTTAAAGATGTGATATAAATTAGAGTGTATCATATTACAGTGGTCTGCTTTCCAGTGGTCCAGGTATCCTTGGGGCAATTTTCTTTTAAGATTTTATTTATTTATTTATTTGAGAGAGAGAGAAAGAATGAGAGACAAAGAGCATGAAAAGGGGGAGGGCCAGATGGAGAAGCAGACTACCCACCGAACAGGGAGCCCAATGCGAGACTCAATCCCAGGACCCCAGGATCTTGACCTGAGCCAAAGGCAGTCATCCAACTGAGCCACCCAGGCACTCTCCTTGGAGCAATTTAAAGAAATTGACTACTTAGACATCTCAAAGCTATCTGACATAATAACGAGATTGAATATCACCTTACTTCTTTGTGAGGAGTCCAGGAATTTTCAGGAGCATGAATAATAAGTGGAATCAACTAAATAATAAGATAGTAGCTGCTATTACCAAAAATGAATGAGAAAACCAATAAAAAAGAACGCAGCAAGACTACATGGGAGAGGCAAAAAATTGAGAAGGTATCTTGACACAGATGGGGTTTCACAGGATTTCTAATACATGTGACCTAGTCCCACAAACACAACAAAAAAGACACAGAGAAAGAAAAATCCTATAGGTCTGTATTTCCTTACCATTGTTTTAAAACTTTTGTAAATTCAAAATAAAAGAATAGGGCAAAAAGAATAGCAATGGACCTCAGAGGATAAAGGATCATGGCTGGTGAGTATTAGGCCTAGGGAAATTTATAGAAGGGAAATTAGACAAAAGAGCCTTAAAGCTTTATAAACCATCTTTCCAAACCATATGTATGTAGGTTCAGGTGCACAGACAGTATCATGTTGCATGGGACTGGGAGTTCATCAGTGGTGGCTCTAGAATTAGGTTGTGGGAAGGACTTGGGTATAGCCTACATTCTAATAAACTTTACTTATGATACTTAATTTTGATTTTCATATGATTTTTATGTGTCACAAAATATTATTTTTTTCATATTTTTTCAACCATTTAAAAATATATAAAAATTATTCTTAGGTTGCAAGATAGACAAAAACAGATGGCTTGAGCCCAGCAGGCCATAACTTGCCTCAGCTCTAATATAATAACATTCCAAAATTTACATCTTTGAAATTCAAGGGATCACAAAAAGACAAAGCACAATGGGAGTTGAGAGCAATAGGGAAGGAATAAGTTCTTACTACTACTGCCAACAAAGAGAAAATGTTACTTTTAAATATGGTATTTTCTTCTGGGCCCCCTTGGAAGTTTTAAATTCCTTTCAGAATTAATTTATCATTAACATACACAGATATTTTTCAGTATGAAAATATTTCATTTCAGTGACTTTATTTTTAACTAAGGCAAAGAAATACATTTGGCTATTTACTAACTACAAAATATAGAACTGCTGAAAGGTCTATGCCACCTAAAATAATTTACTACTTTGGTATCCCAAAATGTTCGGATACTTCAGTGTCGTTGAAAAAATGCCAGAAATGTTTCAAGGGATTTCTTCTCCTTTCCACAAAAGCACATTTAATAGATTGCTATGTAAATCTGGTCACATCATCTGTTCTACTCAAAAGGGAAGTCCCCCTTCGGGGTTTTGACTCCTGCCTTGGCGGCACCGTGGCTGGGAAAGAAAACACACAAGTGTGGGATTCTCTGGAAATCAGGCAAACCTGGGTTTTGTTGCTTAGGAGGTATGTGTTCCCTTGGACAAATGGAGTCTTAGCATTCCCTCTACTGAAAATTGGACCTTGACTCCCTCACCTCTAAATGGAAACAGAAAAGCCTACTTCCCAGGAGAAGCGAGATGTTTAAATAAATTTAAATAAAACGAGAAAATGTGTGTAATGTTCACATTGCTAGCACAATGTGCAGAATCTATTACTATCATTCTCAACTAGCCTCTGTGATGCCAGTAGGAATAGGCGCAGCCTGACCCAGCAACTGTGGCTGTATACCTATCACAAAAGGCATTCCGAGAATTTAAGAAGAGATTCTGTCACACACATATTGAGGTAGGAAGACATAAGAAAGCAAAAATGGATTTTGTTTTAATATCGTTATGGTCCCATCTGATTTTAAAAACTAGATTCCTACTTAGACATTCATAACTAATTGGCAGCATGAATACAGGACAGGTTTCCAGTTTTTCAGAGAACCAATGAAATGTAAACCTTGGGGTCTTTTTGTGCGGTTCAAAACTAATGAGAGTTTGCCCCATACAAAAACTGAGTAAAAGAAAAAAGTGGGGCAATTAAAAACATCTTTTCTAACTAGTTTTCAAGCATGCTTATTCCAAAATAGAGCAGTATCCTTCCCAGAACGCCAGGTCATTAAGAAGATGGGATGGCACTGTCACAAACAAGATATGGCCATTTCTGAGCTAGGTCTAAAGATAAGTAACTTATACATGACATTTTTGAGATGTCAGGTGCAACAAAGGCAAACAATTTTATCAAAATGGAAATCATACATTTAGCATAAAATGCTAGCATCAATGATAATTATATGCATTTCACTTCAATTTTTAAGTGCAAAAAGTAGTATTTGGTGAGTTCTCTAAACTTTTCTAGATGCCATCGGTATTTTAAGAACTTATTTCTTTCATTTTATAATAAAGAAATGTTAGCCATGACATGACTTTCCAGCCTTTCTGATAGGCATATATGCCTGTCAGAAAGAGATGGAAAAACTGAAAATATAATATCTCATTATAGACTATCCACTGTTCAAGCCTTCAGGCTGGCAATATGTATTTAAATAATATGTCATAAAAACCTCTTGGTACATAATGATGTAATAAATATGAGAACGCCTCTAAGGCTAACTAACTTATTTTCCAATTGTTAGGTTACTCCCTGCTATGATCCCATCACCAAATGAAAGTTTAGGCATGTTCCTTTGGGCAAAAGAAATAGTGGTAGGAAAAAAAAATATCACTAATGCTGGTTGGAATGGAAAAAAAAAAAAAACACAGGCTCTTAATAATCTAAAGTGTTCTCTGTGGATCAGATGTCTCTCTGTTTAGGTCAACTCATCTATAAAATTCTCAGTAATTTTTTTTCTTTTTTTAAGTTTCAAGCTTCCAAGATACTCCTGTGAAATTGTTAAAAAGAAAAATTGCCTGTCCCCAAAGTATACCTAAGGAAACTAAGATTTCACTCATTGCATTTAAAAATAAAAACAGGGGCACCTGGGTGGCTCAGTAGGTTAAGCATCTGTGTTTGGCTCAGGTCATGATCTCTGTGTCCTGGGATAGATAGAACCCCACATAAGACTCTCTCTTTCTCTCCCTTCCTCTATCCCTCCCCACCACTTGTTCTCTCTCTCTCAAATAAATGAATAAACTCTTTTAAAAAATGAAACCAAAAATCTTCCTATCAGAAGAAATTTAATCTTTTAACACACACACAGACGGAAAATTTTTGACATCAGAAAAAAATCTTATCTTCATTAGTTAGATGGAAATTTAGGGAAACTGTATTGCGGTATGGGAAAATAAATGCTAGGAAAAGTCATCATGTACAATGCCCACACACTCAAATAAATTAATCTTTAGGAAAAAAATTATATACACAAACATCCATACATAGAGTATGATGAGTACATATGTATACATATGCATGTAAAATGAATATAGGTTTGTTTATCAAACCCTGGAAAACTACTTCAAAGGGGTAGTTTCAGGAAAAATGGCAGGAAGTAAGTAGCATCTTACGTAGCTGACAGTTTGGAATTGCAATACTTCTGATGATCACAAGCTTTAAAAATGCCAATGAACTTCTCTATGAATTTTAACATGGATAGGAATTAAAATTTATTGAACTTTTTTAAAAGTTGCATCCCCAGCACATGAAAAGACATTGTCCTGAGACCACCTCTTTGAAGTAGCTTTCAAGGATTTCTGAGAGAATATTGTGAGTGATAAATTAAAACTGCACAAGAGAGCTGAGTATATAAATTCTACTAACCTAGCACAGTTCTTTGGTTCCAATCACATCATAAACATTGCTACATTGGCTCAGGCCAATAGTTCATTTAAAATAATCTTTTAAGCCATTTACTCTTTTAGAATATAACATATTGTGGAGTTTGGGGTGACTATTGTGACTGCCATTTAAGGACATTGGCTTCTAATTTTGAAAAAGAGAGATACATAGGATCCAGCTCTCTCTCTCTCTCTTTTTTTTAACCCACATCAGAATAAAGTTTTAATGGTAGATTTTTTTTTAATAACCAGAACTCAGTATATGTAAACATTCACTTAAAGGTCCATAATGTTCTTAATGTAAAATCTTCCAACTGTTAAGTTCCATGCAAAAAGAGAAGTAACCTAGCAAGAACTGAGCTTTCTGTAACTGATGTAGTATTTTTCTCTGCAACACCACGGGCAGTTATGCTGAAGAACAATACTCCTGTTAACATGGCCCTCCCACTTCTGATAGACTTTATTCTTAGCAAATTTAATCAAAAACATAATTCCATCTTATAACATGTATATGCTTTTATTCCTTTAACCTATCACCTGCCTAATATACCTGTAGGTGGCATCAGAAGAGAGATCTGAAATGCCTATGGCACCAATTATAAAAAATGTTAAGTAGCATTTCATATGGTATTAGAATGGGCAAATTCTTGTTTATGATTCATAATTCTTTTCAGTATCACAAAGATGTCTCTCTCAGAAAAAAAAAAACAAAACTGTACCGAAGTAATAGAAGAAATTGTCCAGAAACAGCAAAAGTAGTTTACTTACAATGCAAAATCCTATAACAAAATGAAGCCCTAACTACCAAACAGATGTGTGCTGATATCAGGCCCTCAAGCCTATATTGCTGAGAAATAAAATATGAAAGAAAGAAAGAAACTTAGATATTGAACCCTCACATTAAAGTCATGATTACATTAGCTAAGAAGAAAAAAATACAAGAGATAAAGAAAAACATCTAAGAAACTCGTCAAGATTTATGGTTCAAGCAATGTACTGATATCTGTAGAATATCAAGATGTACGGATGCTAATAAAAGCATTATTATTCTACTGGATCATTTTAAGAATTCCATTTTTTATAACTCAAATAAAAATCAGCCATATTGGCTTATATAGCAGAAACATATATTCTCATACTTCATATATATGTGTGTATGTCTATACACACATATATAAACACACACAATCACATACACAATATACTCTATACATAATATGCACAATACACATCATACACAAAAACCCATTTGAAAACAATAGGCACTCTTCTAAACCACTTTGAAACACACAGTGGGAATCAAACCAAGATTACAGGCTTGAGTTTGATGTCAGCATGGAAGAATATTCTGGGATACCTCTATTACAAATCCTTGTTAAACTGAAACCTGTATCTTGGTGATCTACAACAGAAACTATTTCTCTGCTGCAGTGCTAGAGAAACAGCAGTGAGCAAAAATTGAGTTGGCTAGGTTATCAGGCCAGCCTGAAGGTAATCAAATGTCAGAAGCAAGTTAGGAAACATTCAGGGATAACACACATGAGACAGCACAACTTCAGGCCTGGAAACCATGACCAATGCCTCTTAGATAAATTTCAGAAGGCTGGCAATTTTAAGCTAAATAGCCTATGAAATGATCTGTAAAACCATATTGAAAAATTATGATGAAAAAGAAATACTATGCATAAAAAGTTCTAGAATATATTACCTTACTTTCACGATGAAATTTCTACCTCAGACTGAATGTACAAAGGGAAAGGAGTTCTCAGGGAGTATGAACCCACATTGTTTTCTTGTTGATGTTTGTGTTGTGGGGGACAGGATGGCTTTGACTTAGTTTTAAATGTATGTGATTCTACATTGATTATAGTAGTGAAAAGATATGCGCTAATATAAATTGTGCATTTTGGAACTTTTGAAACTTGCAAAATACATATAGAATTTAGGAATGTTATTTACCTAATTCTATACTTGTGATCTAGAATACATCATTTTGTACTGGAGCAGACAAAAGCTATATAAAACTCAGGTTTGGAGAAAGTAATACAATGCCCTTACATAGCATATGATGTAGCTAATGAATGGCATTTTGTTACTTTTATTTTTTTCTGCTTTATCATACTTTCTTAGTGTTTCTTAACAATTTTATTGAGGTATAAATTGGCATAAAATAAAATTTTCATATTTAAGGTATGCAATTTAATACATGAAGCTCATTATTTTATATACAGACAACAAATTGTTCCAGGACCTTTATTCACTGAATTGCCTTTATACTTTTGTTGAAAATCAGTTATACACATACACATGGATCTATTTTTGTATTCTATTCTTATTTGTTGATCTGTTTTTCTAACTTTCTTTTAATACTATACTATCTTGATTACTCTAGCTTTAGAACAAATCTTGAAATCATGCCTCGTTAATACTCCTTCCTTTTCAAAGTTGATTTGACCCTTTGCATTTCCATATAAATTTTAGAAATAGTTTCTTCAATTTCTACAAAAATGCCTGCTGGGATCTTTGGATCAAATTGCATTAAATCTATAGGTTGGTTTGGGAACAACAAACACTTTAACATTATTAACTCTTCTAAGCAATTACTATCTCAAGTTACTTAGGTTTTATTTAATTTCTCTTGGCATGATATGCAGTTTTCTGTGTAGGCCTTGTTAATTTGTCAAATTTATATTTTACAGTTTTTAGATTATTACAAATAGTTTCTTTAGTTTAATTTTTCCTAATTTCCTGTGATGGTATAGATACAACTGATTTTTGTAATATTGGTCTTGTATCCTGACACCTTGCGAAACTGTCTTTAGTTGTCATTTTTAGGATTAATAGAGTCCATCATATATCTTCTATAAATATAATTATATCATTTACAAATCTTCTTCCTTTCCAATCCAGATGTCTTCTATTTCTTTCTCTTGCCATATTTCACTGATAGAACCTCTGGTATAATGTTCAATAAAAGTGGTAAGAGTGGACATCCTTGCCTTGTTTTGTATCTTACAAAGAATTCAGTCATTCAGCATTTAAGATGTTTGCTATAGGCTTTTCATGGATGCCTCTTATCAAGTTGAAGAAGTTTCTTTTCATGCCCAGTTTTTGATAGTTTTTATTAAGTATGAATGTTGAATTTTGTCATTTTTTTTTTCTATTGAGATAAGATAATCATGGTTTTTCTTTTTTCAGTTTGTTAATACGGTGAATTTACACTGAACTTTTTAAAAGAGTTTATTTATTTGAGAGAGAGAGAGCAACCATGAGTGGCAGGAGGGAAAGAGGGAGAGGAAGAAACAGACTCTTTGATGAGCAGAGCCCAATGAAGGGCTTGATCCCAGGACCCTGAGATCATGACCTGAGCTGAAGACAGACACTTAACTGAATGAGCCACCCAGTGACCCTGAATGTTTTTATTGTAAACCAACATTGTATTCTTAAAATAAATTCTATTTTGTCATATTGTATTAGCCTTTTTAGACCCTTTTAGATTCTATTTATCTATATTAAAAAACTAAATAAATGTTTAGGGAGCATGGAAAGATGGCAGAGTAGGAGGATCCTCACCTCATGTCACAGATATACCTAGAGGAGCTAACCTACACAATGCAACTAACTCACACAATGAACCAAAGCCCAATAGAACACACACTGCATGGTTAAGTTTAATTGTAGAGAGGAGGTCACATCAAAAATGATAGGAAGGGTAGAATCCTGGTCAAGCAACAAACTAACTGATAAGACTAACCACAAATGAGAGGGACACCACAAGCATGGAGAAGGGAGAAGAACAGACCCCACATTGAGGATCCCAGACAAAGGGGACCTGCACTGGGAAGATGAATTGCCATAACATTTAGCTTTGAAAGCCAGAGGGGCTTAACTTCATGAGTTTTTACAACCAGTGGGGCTCAACACTGGGATCTTTAAAAATCAGAGGCTAGTTCTGAGAGAACCAGAAGGCAATGGGAAACTGAGTTCCAACCCTTAAGGACACAGCATAACAAACAGCCTCTCCAAGATACAGCATAGAAGCAGCAGATTGAAAAGCAACAAAGGTATACAGGAGATTTATTTACTAATCTCACAACAGGAGCTGAAGGGGGAGGGATCTTTGGCAGACTTCTCCAAGAACAAAAGAACTGGAGGGTACAATTTCTGTCCCTTGATCCCCACCCTAGATAACTGGACACCTGTGGAAAATATCTCAAATACTCTCAAGATAGCTTGTTAACACTTCACACTCTGCCCTTTCATTCTTCTGTGGACTCGTCCCACCCACCCCATCCCACTCAGCAGGAGTCCCTCCAAAGCAGATCTGGCCAGAACTCATCCTGCAAGCAGCTCCAACAGTGACCAGCACAGATCCAAACTGACACTTGCCCTAGGGAGAAAGGAGGATAAACACAAATATCAGTTTGACTACAGTCCCAGCAGTGTCTACAGGCCTCACCCACAAACAAAATTCTCTCAGGGGAAAGCACAGGGAGAGTGCGCCATAGTCCTGCCAAATGAGCAAAAAAGCAACTACTCTGACTCAACTACAACAGCTAGACAGCCCTAAATAGGTTCTTAGCAAAACAGGGACAAAACTCTACCCACAACAGGCAAGGAGGCCACTGCAGCCCACTGGACTGAAGGCAAATGTGGCTCACCCGTAACAGTAGGGTACATACAGCACATAAGAGACACCCTTAAAATACCTGGTTCTGATGAACAGGGGACATTGTACTACAGGGAACTACAGGATTTCTTCTTCATTAGACTACTACTTCCAAGTTGAGGGAGATATAGCTGACTTTCCTAATTCTAGAAACAAATACACAGAGTTACACAAAATGAAAAGGCAGAGGAATATGTCCCAAATTTAAAAAAAGACAAAACAAAATCCCAGCAAGAAAGCTAAATGAAACAGAGATAAGCAATATGCCTGTTAGAGAATTCAAAGTGGTGGTCATAAAGTTACTTACTGGACTTTGGAAGAGTGGATGATCTCAGTGAGACATTCAACAAAGAAAATATAAAAAGGAACCAATCAGAGAGGAAGAACTCAATAAGTGAAGTTAAAAATGCACTAGAGGAAATCAGTTGTAGACTAGAAAAAACAGAACAGACCAGCGAGCTGGAAGACATAGTAACAGAAAGCAACCAAGCTAACTAGAAAAAGAAAAAAATAATAATAAAAATTGAGAATATATTAAAGGAATTCAGTTGAAATCATGAAGCATAATAACATTCAACTTATAGGAATCCCAGAAGGAGAAGAGAGAAAAGGGGACTGAAAGTTTTTTTTTTTTTTTAAAGATTTTATTTATTTATTTGACAGATAGAGATCACAAGTAGGCAGAGAGGCAGGCAGAGAGAGAGAGGAGGAGGCAGGTTCCCTGCTGAGCAGAGAGCCCAATGTGGGGCTCGATCCCAGGACACTGGGACCAATACCTGAGCTGAAGGCAGAGGCTTTAACCCACTGAGCCACCCAGGTGCCCCCAAGGGGACTGAAAGTTTATTTGAAGAAATAATAGTTAAAAACTCCCCTAACCTGAAGAAGGAAACAGACATCTAGATCTAGGAGGCACAGAGAACCCCCAAGAAAATCTACACAAGGAGGTCCATACTAAGCCACAAAATAATTAAAATGGCAAAAAGTAGTGATAACTAGAGAATTTCAAAAGCAACAAGATAAAAGAAAACAATTACATGCAAGGGAAAGCCCATAAGGCTATCAGCTGATTTTTCAGCAAAAACCTTTCAGGCCAGGAGGGAGAAGCAGGATATATCCAAAGTGCTGAAAGGGAAAAAAAAAAAAAAAAATCTACAGCCAGGAATACTCTATCCAGCAAGGCAATCATTCAGAATAGAAGGAAAGATAAAGAGTTTCCCAGACAAACAAAACTTAAAAGACTTCATGACCATTCAACCAGCCCTAAAAGAGAAAAAAAAAAAAAAAAAAAACAGTAAGAGTAAATACATCTGTAAAAATCAGTCAAGGGACTAACAAAATAAAAGGATGTAAAGTATAACCATATATCTAAAATGTGGAGTTGGGGGAAGAATAAAGAATGAGTTCAAACTTAAGTGCCATCACCTTAATACACACAGCTATATTCCAAAGATGTTATATACAAACCTAATTGTAACCACAAATCAAAAACCAGTAGTAAATATGCAAACAATAAAAAGAAAGGAATCTAATATATCACTAAGAAAGCCATTTAATTGTGAGAGAAGACCCCAAGAGATGAAACAGAAAAACTACAAAAACAACAATAAAACAAGTAACAAAATGGTAATATAGACATATCAATAACTACTTTGAATGTAAATGGACTATATGCTCCAATCAAAAGGCATAGGATGATGAAATGGATAAAAAAAGAAGACCCACATATGTGTTGCATACAATAGACGTATTTCAAGCCTAAAGACATTTACAGATTGAAAGTAAAGGGATAGAGAAGCATTTACCATGCAAAAAATGTGATAAGATAGTCATGATAGCAATATTTATATCAGACAAAATAGACTGAAACAAAGACTGTAACAATAGACAAAGAAAAACGCTATGTAATCATAAGAGAACAATAAGAAGATACAAAAATGGCAAATATTTTTGTAACTGAAATGGGAGAACTCAAATACATAATGCAGTTAATAAAAAAAACATAAAGGAAGTAATCAGTAGTAATACAATAATAGTAGGTGCATTTAACACCACACTTACATAAATGGACAGATCATTCAAACAGGAAATCAACAAGGTAACACTGGCTTTGAATGACACACTGGACTAGATTGATCTAAGAGATATATTCAGAACATCCCATCCTAAAACAGCAGTATATACATTCTTTTCAAGTGCATACAGGACATTCTCCACAAAAGATCACAAATTACACTGCAAAACAAGTCTCAACCAATTGAAAAAGATCAAAATCATACCATGCATCTTTTATGACTACAATGCGATAAAACTAGAAATCAACCACAGGGAAAAAAAATCTGGAAAGATCACAAATATATAGAAGTTAAATAACCTGCTACTAAATAAAGAATGGGCCAATCAAGTAATCAAAAATAGAGAAAAAAAGAAAATAAAAACACTATGATCCAAAATCTTTGTGGAAAGAAAAAAAGGTGGGGTTGGGGCGCACACCTGGGTGGCTCTGCCATTAAGCATCTGCCTTTTGCTCAGGTCATGATCCCAGGGTCCTGGGACCAAGTCCTGCATCGGGCTCTCTGCTCAGCAGGAAGCCTGCTTCTCCCTCTCACACTTCCCGTGTTTGTGTTTCCTCTCTCACTGTGTCTCTCTCTGTCAAATAAATAAATAAAATCTTTAAAAATAAATAAAATAAAATAGAATTAAGTTAAATTTTAAAAATAAAATAATAAAATAAAATCTTTGTGAGCCAACAAATTCATTCTAAGAGAGAAATTTATAGTGATACAGGCCTACCTCAAGAAGCAAGAAAATATCAAATAAATAATAAAACTTTACACCTAAAGGAGTTAGAAAAAGAAAAACAAGCCAAAGTCAGTAGAAGGGAGGAAATAATAAAGATTAGAACAGAAATAAATGAAATAGAAACAAAACAAAGAAACAAACAAAAAAACCTGGGACTTGGTTCTTTGAAAAGATCAATAAAACTGACAAACTTTTAGCTAGACTCATGAAAGAGAGAGAGAGGGGAGTCAAGTAAAATCAGAAATGAAAGAAGAGGAGAAATAACTGACACTATAAAAATATAAAGGATTGGGCGTCTGGGTGGCTCAGTTGGTTAAACATCTGCCTTCTGCTCAGGTCGTGATCCCAGGGTCCTGGGATTGAGCTCTGCGTTGAGCCCCCTATTCTGTGGTGAACCTGCTTCTCCCTCTGCCTCTGCATCTCTCTGTTTTTATTTCTCTCTGACTCTCATGAATAAATAAATAAAATCTTTAAAAATATATAAAGGATTATAAGAGAATATTACAAAAAATATGCCAGCAAATTGGACAACCTAGAAGAAATGGATAAATTCCTAGAAACATACAACCTTCTAAAACTGAATGAGGAAGAAATAAAAATTTGAAAAGATCAATTACTAGCAATGAAATTGCATGAGTAATTAAAAAAAAAAAAAATAGTCCAGGACCAGATGGCTTCACAGGCGAATTCTACCATTCATTTAAAGAAGAGTTAATACCTCTTCTCTTCAAACTATTCAAAAACAAACAAAAAAACAAACAAAAACAAAAACAGAAGAAGAAGGAATGCTTCCAATTCATTCTACAAGGACTGCAATACCAAAACCAAATAAAGGCACTACAAAAAAGAGAACTATAGACCAATATCTCTGATAAACATAGATGTAAAAATCCTCAACAAAATAACAATAAACCAAATCTAATAATATATTAAAAAATCACTCACCATGATCAAGTATGACTTATTCCATGTATGCAAGTTTGGAAATCAATCAATACGAGGAATCACATTGACAAGAGAAAGGATAAAAACCACATAATCATTTCAATAGACCCAGAAAAAGCATTTGACCAAGCACAACATAAATTCAGCATAAAAACTCTCAACAAACTAGATTTAGAGGGAACACACTTCAACAAAATAAAGGCCATAGATGAAAAACCCAATGCTAACATTATATTCAATGGTGAAAACGAGAATTTTTTTCTAAGGTCAGGAATAAGACAAGAAAGTCTCCTCCTCCCACTTCTCAACAGAGTACTGGAAGTCCTAGCCACAGAAGTCAAATAAGATATCTAAATCGAAAAGAAAGAAGTAAAATTTTTATGATTTACAGATGGCATGGTACTATATATAAGACTCCACCAAAAAAAAAAAAAAAAAAAAAAAAAAAAACCACTAGAACTAATAGATGAGTTCAGTAAAACCATGGGAAAAAAATTATACAGAAATGTTTCATTTCTATACACTAATAATGAAGTGACAGAATGAGAAATTAAGAAAACAATCCCATTTACAACTGTACCAAAAAGAATAAGATATCTAGGAATAAACTTAACCAAGGAGATGAAAGACCAGTACTCTGAAAACTATAAAACCCTGATGAAAGAAATTGAAGATGACACAAACAAATGGAAAGATATTTCATGTTCAGGGACTGAGAGAACTATTATCATTAAAAGGTCTGTACTACTGAAAACAATCTACAGTTTTAATTCAATCCTTATCAAAATACCAACAGCAGGGTCCCTGGGTGGCTCAGTTGGATAAGTGCATCAGACTCTCGATTTTGGCTCAGACCATGATCTCAGGATTGTGAAATCAAGCCCCGTGTCATGGAGCCTGCTTGAGATCCTCTCTCTCCAGCTATCTCTGTCCCTCTCTTAAAGAAAAGGGGGGGAAAATGGTACCAATAGCATTTTCCATAGAACTAGAATAAATAATCCTAAAATTTGTATGGAATCACAAAAGACCCTGAATAGTGAAAGTAATCTTGAAAAAGAACAAAGCTGACAGTACCACAATTCCAGATTTCAAAATATACTACAAAGCTGTAGTAATCAGAACAGTGTGGTGCTGTCACAAAAATAGGCACATAGATCAATGGAAGTGAATAGACAACTAAGGTATAAACCTACAACTATATGGTCAATTAATCTATGACAAAGGAGACAAAAACATATCATAGGAAAAAAAGTCTCTTCAATAACTGGTGCTGGGAAAACTGGACAGCAACACTCAAAAGAATGAAACTAAACCACTTCCTTATACAATACACAAGAATAAACTCAAAATACATTAAAGACATAAATGAGAGATCTGAAGCCATACAATTTCTTGAAGAAAACATACATGGTAAATTTTTTGACATCAGCATAGAAATATTTTTCTAGATAGGCCTCCTTTGGCAAAGGAAACAAGATCAAACTTAAACTATTGAGATTATATCATAATAAGAAGCTTCTGCACAGCAAAGGAAACCAGGAACAAAGCAAAAAGACAGCCTACCAAATGGAAGAAGATATTTTCTTTCTTTTTTTTTTCTTTTAAAGATTTTATTTATTTGACAGAGAGAGATCACAAGTAGGCAGAGAGGCAGGCAGAGAGAGAGAGAGGAGGAAGCAGGCTCCCTGCCGAGCAGAGAGCCCGATGTGGAACTCGATCCCAGAACCCTGAGATCATGACCTGAGCTGAAGGCAGAGGCTTAACCCACTGAGCCGGGAAGGCGCCCGGAAGAAGATATTTTCAAATGTGATAGCCAATAAGGGTTAATATCCAAAATATATTAGCAATTTATACATCTCAACTCCAAATAAAACAAATAATCCAATTAAAAATGGGCAGAGGACAGGAGTAGACATTTTTTCCAAAGACAGCATACAGATGGCCAAGAGTCACATGAAAAGTCGTGCTTGAGATGTTTCTCAACATCAGTAATCATCAGAGAAAGGCAATTCAAAAGTACAATGATATATCACCTCACACCTATCTCAGTGGCTAAAAATGAAAAATACAAAAATAACAAGGCTTGGCAAGGGTGTGGAGAAAAAGGAATCTCCTGCACTGTTGGTGGAAATGCAAGCTCATACAGCCACCAACAGTATGGATGTTCCTCAAATAATTAAAAATAGAATTACCATATAATCAGTAATTGCATTACTGTGTATTTACCCAAAGAAAATGAAAACACTAATTCAAAAAGATATATGCACTACTATGTTTAATGCACCACTGTTTATGATACCCCAGATATGGAAGCAACCCAAGTATCCACTGATAGATCAATGGATAAAGAAGAAGTGGTACACACACATACACACACATAGAGGAATATTTCGGAGCCATAAAAAAAAAAAAATGAAATCTTGTGATTTGCAACAATATAGTTGGATCTAGAGGGTATAATGCTAGGCGAAATAAGAATGGAGAATGACAAATGCTATAACTTTATTCATCTGTGGAATTTAAGAAACAAACCAAATAAAAAAAGGAGACAAACAGAAAAACAGACTCAAATATAAAGAATAAACTTGTGGTTGCTAGTGGGGAGGGAAGTGGGAAATGGGTGAAATAGGTGGAGGTGTTTAAAAGTGCACTTAAAAGAAATTTTTAAATCTGTAGTGAACAATAAAAATCAAAATAAATAAAGTTTGGATTTATATTCATAAGAGATATTGGTTCACATACTTCTTTTTGCAAGGTCTTTGGTTTTAGAATGGATAGTTCTAGATAAGTTATTGGATTATGTTGGATGGTAGTGTTAATCAAGTCATCCAAATCCTTATAGAATTTTTGGCCCATATGTTCTATCAGCTAATGAGAGTGAGGTGTTAAAATCTCCAAAATAAGTGTGAATTTGTTTATTACTCCATCATATTTGTAGGGAGTCCCCTTTCTTTTAAAAAATATTTTTATCTTCTCTTACTCTATCTTTGCATTGTATTCTTTGTTCTTTTTAAGGATATCAGTAGTACTAAATAGCACCCATATTACATTGGCTTTTGTCCTAACCTTCATCTCTTCCTTTCTAAGCCAACTACATCTTTCTAGCTCCTGTTTGGGAAAAAACAATCCTTCATTCTTCACCATAAAATGGGCATCCCTTCCAATCATACACAACACAATTCTCCTAGACACAGTTTCAAGTCATAGTCGTCTTTGATGCCTTTTTATAGAAAACACAACTTCTCAATTCAATCTTTATTCAGTTACTGTATAGTTCTCCCTCTGTTATGTTATCAGTGCATGACCCTAGTTCATGCTGTAACATCTTAAAAACTCTTTTGTGTCCAGAATAGTATTCTGCATACCATCAATGCACAATAAAAATAACAGCATCAGGGCACCTGCGTGGCTCAGTGGGTTAAAAGCCTCCAATTTCAGCTCAGGTCATGATCCCAGGGTCTTAGGATTGAGCCCCACATTGAGCTCTCTGCTTGACAGGGAGCTTGCTTCCCCACCTCTCTCTCTCTCTGCCTACTTATGATTTCTGTCTGTCAAATAAACAAATAAAATCTTTAAAAAAAAAAAACAAAAACAAAACAAAAAACAGCTTTCCCAGGTTCTCCATTTCCTACAGAGCACAGAGTAAGCATTTTGGTTTTTATTCAGGTTCTAAACTAGTTGTTCTCTCTTGCTTTCTCTGTCCCACACCCTTCTTCAATTCCTTCTTCATTTTCTTCCTTCAAAAAAATTTACATACTCTCTAAAAATCTTTGCTTTCATGCATTTAGTCTATTTATTGTCCTCAGAAGATAGTTTACATTTTTTATTTGGACTATGCAATCCCATCCCTCTATCCAAGTTCTGCAAGACCCAATTTTATTCCATCTTCTGAATGAAGATTTTCTGCCTTAATTCCCTTTTCTGGGCATATTCTTGTCCATGAACATAAACACACTGAGAAGCCATGGGTTATAAAGGAAAAACATGAAAGCCCCTATTATTAATTATATGAGAATTGTCAGGAGTCTGACTTAAATGATAAAATGGGAAGGGAAAAGTCAGTTTGCTCAGGGGAATTGTATTCATGATAGGAGTGGTGGAAAGATAGTTCCTTTCCCTCAAAAACAGTAAAGAATTGCAAGGAATACATAAATAAATAGTCCCTCCCACCATGCAGAGAGCATATGAAAAGTGGGAGTTCACCAAAGCATAAATAGAAGAAAAAGTTCAGTTTGCTGGCAGAGATTTGAAGCCACAATAATGAGGGAATGGTTCAGTAAAATCAAGTGTGAAATTCATAGGGGGAAACAAAGGCTTGTGGTATAAAAACACTAGGAGAAAAAAGATACTGGAAAAGACTATACTGTATATGGTTGACAGAATTAGTAAAAAAGAGAAGAAACACATGGGAAGATTACAAAAGAAGAAATCAATAACAAAAACACAGAAGGGAATGTTTAAAATAAATGAGAATAAATAAGCACATATGTCCAGTTTAAGCATTTAATAATGCCTATTTAAGTAAAAAAAACAAACCATTCTTTAAAAATTCCTTCTTCATTTTAAAGTTCTAAAAACATTATAGAGGAATTTTCCTATTAGTAAAATGAACTTCAGTTATAACAACTCACTATTTGACATTTTATTAATGTTTAATAAAGCTGGATTCATATTTATTAAGTCTACATCTTGTGTACAAAGTAGGGAGAAAGAAAATTGCAAAATGAATGTCTAAACAAGGATAGGCACAGTTTATTCTGAATTATAACCATTTTTAGTCTTATGAAATAATTACATCTTAATGCTTTATGTCTTCTCTTCCCAACTGTGAGTTCCAACTTTGTGAGACCAGCAATCTTTCTTATATTTTGTGTATCACATAGAGTATCTAGTATGGTAGACATTAAATAAAGATTTGCTGATTTACTCTGTGGTTGTTAATCTTAGTTGTAGGAATTTATCAATATCTTTCCTATATTCCAACTTACTGGAAGTGACAAGTACCTTTAAGATTATATCCTTGTGTTAGATACCATAATAGAAACATTTTCTTTGTAGAAAAGGAACTAACTCAAAGTATGTATTACTTGGAGAGAAAATATATGAATAATAAACAAGTGATAAGATGAACTAGAGTTAGCTACCTATTTCAAAACTATATTCCATGAGAGAGAAGAAATAACAACAAACACCTCGGAAACGCAAACAACTATAAGAGAATATTATGAAAAACTATATGATAGCAAATTGGACAAAGGAGAAGAAATAGATAAATTCCTAGAAATATATAGCTGATAAAACTAAAACAGGAAAAAATATAAAATTTGAACTGACTGATAACCAGCAAAGAAATTGAATCAAAAAACTCCCAAGAAAGAAAAGTCCAAGACCAGATGGTTTCATAGGTGAATTCTAATGAACATTTAAAGAGTTAATACTTATTCTTCTCAAACTATTCCAAATAGAAAAGGAAGGAAACTTCCAAATTCATTCTATGAGGCCGGCATTATTCTCATACCAAAACCAGATAAAGACACCACTAAAAAAAGAGAACTACAGGCCAATATTCCTGATGAACATAAATGCAAAAATCCTCAACAAAATAGTAGCAAACCAAATTCAACAATACATTAAAAAAATCATTCACCACAATCAAGTGGGATTTATTCTTGGGTTACAAGGATGGTTTGGTATTTGCAATTCAATCTGTATGCTACATGACATTAATAAGAGAAAAGATAAGAACCATCTGATCATTTCAATAGATGCAGAAGAAGCAATTCACAAAGTACCACATCTACTCATGATAAAAACTCTCAAAAAAGTAGGTTTAAAAGGAATATACCTTAGCATAATAGAGGTTATATATGAAAAACACATAGCTAACATTATCTGTAATGGGGAAAATCTGAGAGCTTCTCTTCTATGGTCAGGAACAAGATGAGGATGCTCACTCTTACCACTTTGATTCAACATACAAATGTCTAATTCATCAGACAACCACAAGAAATAAAAGTCATCCAAACTGGTAAGGAAGAAGTAAAACTTTCAATATTTGCAGATGACAGATATTATATACAGAAAACCTGAAAGATGCCACCAAAAAAAAATGGCCAGATCTGATAAATTCAATAAAATCACAGCATACAAATCAATATACAGAAATCTGTTGCATTTCTAAACACTGATAATAAAGCAGCAGAAAGAGAAATCATGGAGTTGATCCTATTTACATCAAAAATCATAAGATACCTAGGAATAAACCTAACTAAAGAGGTAAAAGACTTGTACTCTGAAAACTATAGAACGCTGATGAAAGAAATTGAAGATAACATAAAGAAATGGAAAAAACATTCCATGCTCATGGATTGGAAAAACAAATATTGTTAGAATGCCTATACTTATGCAAAGCAATCGACACACTTAATGCAATTGCTATCAAGATGCCAACAGCATTTTTCACAGAACCAGAACAATTATAAATTTATATGCAACCACAAAAGACCCAAATAGCCAAAGCAATCTTGAAAAATAAAAGCAAAGCTGGAAGCATCACAATTCCAGACTTCAAGTTATATTACAAAACTGTAGTAATCAAAATAGTATGGTATTGACACAAAAATAGACACACAGATCAATTAAACAGAATAGAAAACTCAGAAATAAACCTATTTAACTCTACCGTCAATTTTCAACAAAGCAGAAAAGAATATCCAATGGGAATAAAATAATCTCTTCAACAAATGGTTTCAGGAAAACTGGAGAGAAACATGGAAAGAAAGAAACTGGACCACTTTCTTATATCATACACAAAATAAATTCAAATAGGTTAAAGACCTAAATGTGAGACCTGAAACCACAAACTCTTAGAAGAGAGCACAGGCAGTAACCTCTTTGACATCATCCATAGCAGACATTTCTAGATATGTCTCCTGAGGCAGAAGGGAAACAAAAACAAAAATAAACTATTGGGACTACATCAAAATAAAAAGCTTCTGCACAGTGAAGGATATAATCTATGGAATGGGAGAAGATATTTGCAAATGACATATCCAGTAATGGGTTAATATGAAAAATACATAAGAACTTATACAACTAAAAGCCCAAAAAGCAAATAATAATAATAATAATAATAATAAATAAAATCCAATTAAAAATGGGCAAAAGTCATCAACACACATATTTCCAAGAAAGACGTACAGATGACCAAGAAACATGAAAAGTGATTCATCATCAGTTACCATCAGGGAAATACAAATCAAAACTACTTTGAGATATCACTTCATACCTGGCATAATGGCTAAAATCAAGAGCACAAGAAACAACAGGTGTTGGTGAGGATGTGGAGAAAAAGGAATCCTCTTGCACTGTTGGTGGGAATGCAAACTTGTACAACCACTCTGGGAAATAGTATGGAAGTTCCTCAAAAAGTTAAAAATAGAAGTACCCCATTATCCAGAATTCCACTACTGGGTATTTACCCAAAGAATACAAAAACACTAATTTAAAGGTTTGCATGCACCCCTATGTTTATAGGAGCATTATTTACAATAGCCAAGATATGAAAGCAGCCTAAGTGTCCATCAGTTAAGGATGGATAAAGAAGATGTGATATACACATACATACACACACACAAAATGGAATATTTTTGAGCCATATAAAGAATGAAAACTTGCCATTTGCAACAACATGGATGGAGCTGAGTGAAATAAGTCACAGAAAGACAAATACCATATGATTTCACTCGTGTGGAATTTAAGAAAAACAAAGGAGCAAAGGGAAGAAAAAAAAAGAGAAAGACAAAGAAACAGACTCTTAATTGTGGAGAACAAACTGATGGTTTGCAGAGGAGAGGGATTTGGGGGTGTCTTAAATAGATGATAGGTATTTAAGAGAGCATAATTGTGAGTACCAGGTGATGTATGGAATTGTTGAATCACTACATTGTACACCTGAAATTAATATATCACTGCATTTTAATTCATTAGTTAACATACATATATATAACATATATTATATATATTCTGTATGTCCATGTGTTGGTTGTTGGTGTTAACTGACTAGGCAACTGCTGAGAATATAGACAATCAGTACAAACAACACCCTCCAAGGTTTCATATTGTATCTTCATAAAAAAAAATCTATAGTAATCAGGACTGAAATGCAGTTAAATCTTCTCAAAATGTTATCGTTTTAGATTTACTTAAGGCAAAGTGTTTTGGTTTATTCAATCTTAATTGGTAGGGAATTTCAACTAATTTTCAATTTGCTATAATGTCAAAGTCACACAACTTAAAGTCTTGGTAGGTTTTTGTTTTCTGAGAACAATAAAAAGTAGAAATAAATTTTACAGAAACAGTATAATCCCAAGCATATATTGGCAACGATATTGTCACTAACTGAATAACATTGAACATTAACTCTAGTGAGACTACAATCCAGGGGGCCTGGTATGTAAGGCCTAAGATGGAGAAATATACAGAAGTATCTTAGTTTGCTATGCTGCATAACAAAATGCCACAGACAAGCTGGCTTAAACAACAGAAATTTATTTTCTCATTTCCAGGAGCTAGAAATCCAGGATAAAGTTGTCAGCAGATTTCATTTCTTCTGAGGCATCTCTCATTGGCTTGCAAATGGCTGCCTTCTCATTTTGTCCTCACATGCTCTTTCCCCTGTGTGTGCATATTCCCGGGGTCCCTATGTGTCCACATTATCTCTTCTTATAAATACCAGTCATACTGGATAGAGCCCACTCTAACAACCTCACTATAACTTAATCAGCTCTTTAAAGACCTTATATCCAAATAGTCACATCCTGAGTTACTCAGAATTAGGTCTTCAGCATGAATTTAAAAAGGCATACAATTCAGCCCATACAAAAGACCAGAGAGCTAGAGAGAAATTCCAGGAAAGAGAAAGTTCTCTCAAATGTTATTTTTACTGAGTATCGCTGAATTTTGAGCCAGAAGATACCTAAAACTACACAGGCAATGAAGAAATTGATCCGAAAGCTTCTCTAATTACTGCCAGCTTCGCTTCCTTAACCAGGGACTGTGCTCAAGAAAATTAATTCCATCCGTATGGTCAGTTAATGGTGGAATGATACTTTGGAAATATTAACGCATGTGTTTTTGGTTCTTTTTTTCTTTTCTTTCTTCTACATCTGGCATTATCTTTCTTCCCCAACTCCACTTAGCTTTGATTCTATGCTTACCACCTCAGGGAAGAGATGTACAGTAGAAAGTAGTGCCTTTTAAGTGTCAAAAAAAAAAAAAAAAAAGTTTAGGTCCTGTGGGGAGCAGGAAGGATCTGGCGTTAAGGCTCTCCCAGGCCCCATTTCCTCCAGATCAAACACAAAAGGATAAACAACAGTCACAGAGATATTATATGAACTTGAGGAAGAATATAGGGAAATAAAATTTTAGGGTAGCATGGCTAAGCTCTGTGCCTACATAGAATTTCCTGTGTCTCAGTGTTGTATAGGATCATGATTCCCACCTGCCAAAAGGAGCCTTGACAGAGCTGATACAGGTCTCTGAAGACATGAAAAAGTATTGATTCAACTGTAGCTAGCATGGGTTATGGGCTAGATAGGAGGAGTCTCAGCAAATGCCAGAAATAATGGGAGATCAGAGATCCTTATCCCTTGCCACTACAGAAACTCCCAGAAATCAGTTGGAACACTGGAAAAAAAATCTGAGAGAATCCCCCAAAACTAAGGCTAATTTTGCCATTCTGATTCAAAATTAAAATTATTGAAGAATCAATGATATTATAATAGCAATGTAATAGAATGATGGTAGGTATATTTGTAGTGAACACAATATATAAACCTGTCAAATCACTAAGTTGCACACATGAAATTAATGTAACATTGTGTGTCAACTATACTTAAAAAAATAATTAGGAAAAAGTTAACTTTTTGAATGCAGGAGTTTATGACTACTGTTATGTGAACAAATACTTACCTTTTTCCCTCTTCACTACTTCTCCACTCACTCACACTACCTACAAAATCATGGATTATACCGAAGTTATTATTGACCATTATAAACAAGAATTGAAATTAGTACGTATGTTCTCATGGATAGGCAATGCAGTCATTTCAATGCCCACTTTTTAAGGCTTCCTAGGCTGCCAAAATATGGCTTCCTATGTATTAAGAGGTTTGAAAATGTATCAACTGCCAGCTGAATAGAACAGCTGATTAGAAGCCAAATTAGAACACCAAATTAGAAGCCTCACCAAAATTTTCTTTAATAACCAAATCAGAGAGCTAACATGTAGAATTTCATTGTTCTAGTAAAAAAGAAAAATCCAATCATGGTATCTCACATGCCAACTATCAGAAATTAAGAAGAAATATATACTATCTATATGGAATATTATTATTATATCACAATGGAATATTATTCAGCCATAGGAAAAAAATCTTGCCATTTCCATCAACATGGATGGACTTTGAGGGCATTATGCAAAGTGAAATAAGTCAGACAGAGAACAACAAATACCATATGATCTCAGTTATATGAATAATCAAGAAAAACAAAATGAAACAAAAATAAACCACCAAGCTCCACAGTTACAGAGAACAGATTGGTAGTTGCCATAGACAGGAAGTGAGGGAAGGGGTAGGCGAAACAGATGAAGGTAGTCAAAGGGTACAAACTTCCAGTTATAAAATAAGTAAGTCAGGGGATGGGATATACTGCATGGCAACTATAGTTAATAATACTGTATTGCATATTTGAAAGTTGCCAAGACAGTAGATCTTAAAATTTCTCATCACACACAAACACACACACACAACCCAAACATACACACACAATTCCATAACTATGTATGGTGATGGATCTGAACCAAACTTAATGTAGTGATCACTTCACAGTATATACAATCATCCAATCACTATGTTGTACCTCTGAAACTAATATAATGTCATTTGTCGATTATATGATTTTTTTAAAGAAGAGCCAAGAGAATGCTTTAACCCCCCAAATTGGACTTTCTCCTTTGAAAAAACAGTTTTTCTACCTGATAAACTATTTGTTTTCTTACGTTTTATCCATCACTAATGACATGGTTTGGTGACATAATGATGGAATATCCTAGAGTGTTTAGGATATAACAAACTCTGCGTAAGTAATTCTTCAACAATAAGGAAAGCTGAGTTTTAAGAAGACATGTATATGTAGCTCCTAACGCAAATGCAAAATTCTTTACTAAGTGTCATTTTTTTTTCCTTAAGTTATCTCTGTGATAATTCAACATCTATTATGGACATATATTCAAGACATATTTGAACACATAATTCAAAATATATACTTGAACTATACTTTGAAATATAATATGAAGTAACAAACTAAATAACTATTGGAGTCATTTATAATTCAAGGTTGAAAAAAATTTCAAGAGTTTGGTATTCACTTGCCCTGATTATAGTTTTAGAATTCTCTTGCATCAGGCAGGTATGCTGTAAATGATACCATTTCTTTATACATTTATTCTTTTCTCTCTATAGAATATGTTTTAAATATACAAATAATCTGACTGTGCTTTGTCTTAGAACCTTAATAAAAGTATTAGCAGTTCACGTCAAAATGCTTTCTTAAAGTTGGACTCAGGCTCAACCACCTGAAAAAGGTAATGTGGAATTGTGCTCCCAAAGACATTTGTAGTGAATAAAAATAATACTGTTTTCTATCATTTGACACTAAGTTCAAAGTGGTTTATTTGTTAGAAGTACATATTCCCTGTACAGTTAAGTAATATGGGACTTGGAATACACAATCTCCTCAAGAAACTTTAGCAAAAGAAAGAACACAAAATACATTCTAATCTTTAGTTTCAGAAACTTCAGAAAGGATTAGAACGAAGTAAAAAACAAAACCCAGCTATATTTCATGAAATTCAAGAAATGTATAGGTGAAAACACTTGACCCTTCTAAGAATGTATCATCTTAAGTGTCTTTCATTCACATTTTCTGTCATTCAATCTGTTTTTGTCTCCTTGTTCCTCTTTATGTTGCTTTACCTATTCAACATAACTTAAGGCCATTTGGTTGTCATGCTTTTCATAGTTCTCACTTTTCTCATATTTTTGCTCTTTAGAAGAGTATGTGGCTGGCGGTTTACACTCTTCCCAACTGCTACTCCCAACCCTCTACCCAGCCATCTTTTCTGGCCTCAATTGTCTTCCCTAGGTCAGAATCTCACTCACACCAAAAGTTAGTTTTCTTAATGTTCTCTTGATATGGGTATAATACTAGGATAGCTGAAATAAAGCCAGTATAGTTTATATACTGTTTATATCCTCTAACCTGATATTCATTAGCCACAAATCTTAGAAATGGAAGGGTGGTGAAGAGTTCCCTGAAGATGCTTAAATGTTGAATAGTAAACACGTAATAAGATCTGAGACTCAGAATGAATGTGAGAATTTCCAAAAATGTATGAACTTCAAAATACCAGTGATTTCCCCTAGGAGATTTAGAGCACAGGATTTTCTCATTCTTGACAAGAAATGATGAAGGAAATAAATGAGAAATAAACATTTGACCTGCATATTAAATAAGAATGTACTGTCTCAAAGAGCTGCCTTTGGCACTGATGTTTCAATATTGTTCAAGAAGGTAGCTAGTCTCAGTTTTAGAAATGTCTGTCTGAAACTCACCAAGAATTTTATTCCTAGATATCAAAGTGTGGATAAGTTAATATATGCCAAAACAACCATTCACTCAAATCTCCCTCTCTCTCTCTCTCTTTCTCTCCCTTACAGACATACACACACACCCCATACCAAGGCAAAAGACAATTGAATACACTGTCACCTTGCCTTGGCCAACAGATGCTATGACATACCACAGAGGGTCTCTTTCCTTTGGCATCTATAGTAGCATAATGAAAGCCCTGCTTGAAACTGAGCAACACATTTTCACGCTCAATGACTTTCTTTTACATTTCCTCTGATACAAATAGAAAAGACACCTCACATTTAGCCTCCTATGCTAGACTGCACCACATTTAAGCAATTACCTTTAGAACGCGTCTATATGGTAACTGTGGAAAGCACAGATATATGCATATATATGCTTCCTATTTATTTACTTTCTTTTAACATCTAGGAATGATTCTCTGGGTAGTCTCCCTGAAGGCACTGGGCAGTTAGGTGATGGGATGGGAAAATCTGTGTAAACTTTTATTAACATACTAATACCTTAACTAAGGAGTCCTCTATATACCCCAGGGACTTCCCTACCCTCCTTCCAAATCCCTCAGGATAATGGTCTCTCAGGATAATGGGGTTTTAGCTCCACAGAGTTAGTCTGAGAACCACAAAGCTAGCAGGATGCTATGATCTGGCTCCCTCCATCTTCTTTGCCCATCCATATTTTATTTCTCCTTTTTCATCACACAGAAATAAGTTCCAATATCTTTTTAAATTAGTCCCGTCTCTATCAATACGAACCAGCAGGAATCTCATTTTGGTTCCTGCAACTGCCGTACCTCCCATCTTTCCTCTTAATCACTAATGGCTTTTTTCTTTTTGAGGTTTTGATTTCAAAAGTAACTCAAACAGAGGGGCGCCTGGGTGGCTCAGTGGTTAAAGCCTCTGCCTTCGGCTCAGGTCGTGATCTCGGGGTCCTGGGATGGAGTCCCGCATTGGGCTCTCTGCTTGGCAGGGAGCCTGCCTCCTCCTCCTCTCTCTCTCTGCCTGCCTCTCTGCCTACTTGTGATCTGTCTGTCAAAAAAATAAAAATAAAATAAAATAAAATCTAAAAAAAAAAAAATTAAAAAAATTAACTCAAACAGAGAATCTCCCTCATTTGACAATGTTAAGCATTTTGGTACCCTATGTGTTTTACAACATAGCACCTGGAAGGATTTTCGTTCTTTGGCTTTTGTCATCAACCTTAACACAGATCTTAAAGAACTTTATGAAACTATCCCCTTGTCCTGGAAGCTCAGTTTATAGCACTGGGTTGTGGGCACTCCACTGGTGGATTGCATCCTCGCACCACTGTCATCACACACCATCCCAAAACTGTGCTGGAACCTTGCCAGTCCACCACAGAGTCTCATTCTCCAGGCTCATGGTAATTCAGAGTCTTCCTGATTCCATCCTGTCCACCTCTATCTTATTTTCAAAATAGTGCCTGAATCATTATTTAAAACCATGTCGCCCTCTTGACAAAACTTTCAATGGCATCCCATATCGTTCAGGCTCCTTGCCATGTTCACAAGGCCTGCTGTATCTGGCCCCCTGGTATCTCTCTACTCTCACTCCTATGACTCTCTCCTTCACTCACTCCTTTCCTATGACACTGGATTCTTTGTTATTTCTTAAACATCCATCACAGATTTTGTCTTTTTTCTCCTAACTTCCTCTTCATTTACCTTTTTCCTACCCTTGTCCCTTCTTCTATATACTCAACTATCTCCTTGCCTAATCATAGCCTCATATAGATTCCCAGTTAAGGTCTCCTCATCACTATACTCCCCCCTTCCAGACCAATGTTTAACTTCCTTCCCTACTCTCAGCTCCAGCCTCCTTGGAACCTTTCTTTCATTGTGTACACTTTAATTGTGTAATGCACTTACCCTTTATATTTGTTTTCTCTAATTTGAATACCTACTGAGAACACCTGTTCCAAAAAATGGCAGCTATTTCTAAGAGATCACACTTTGTGGAGAGGAAGAGTCAACAGAAGGGCTCGAGAAAAAGAAACTAATAATTTGGTATTTTTCTCTTTTAAAGTATCTAAAATACCAGTAGTACTACTTGATACTTACAGACCTTCCTGTAAGCTCTGCCCTTCACTCCTTGCTACAGGAACAGCACTCCTATGTGCTTAAACTGTGGCTTCTCTAAGTAACAGCACTGAGGCCCCAGAGAAATGCTTCTCGACATGTGTTGCCCATTTCCTTAATGTCTTAAAAAGGTGGGGAGGGACGTATCTAAAAGACATAAAGGTTTGTGTGTTTTGTTGCCATTTGGGTTGAAGAAGGACACTGCTTTCTAGTGTGGAGACAATATGAACAATACAAGTGCTTAGGGAAGAGAAAGAACAAATTAATGATCTTGTCAATTCATCCTTTCAAATCAGTGCAATATTTTCTTGCATTCAGTATTGTTTTCCAGGTGTGCAGAGTATCCATTTCCTTTGCTCTCTTCGTGTTCTAATTATGTGTTTTGGAGGTCCTTACAATAATCACAGTAGTTCCACACGTTGACAGCAGTATTTTGCAATATTAATTCATATTACCCTCAAATATATGAAGGTACAGATGAAGATCTAGACATATCAGTCATGAAGTGTGCTATCAAATCTTTAGGCAAGCAATTACAAGAACACTAAACACTGTAAGATATAAAAATAATGACTTAGATACTTTTAAAATTTTGGCTCTATTTAAGCAATTTTGAGTGTTGATATGCATTTATTATAATTTGTACTTTTTTAAAAGTTATATTGAAAGAAAAAATTTAGAATACAAATGAAAAATAATTTTATTTTATATTTTCTTGACTATGACTATTTGATGTGTGTTTATTTTTGTCAAGTGCATAAAATTAGTTTCTTATTCTCTTTTGGTGATTGTTTTATATTTTTTTCACAAATATGTACTTATACATCCATAATATTGAACTAGCCTAAATTTTCCACATTTGCATAAAATTATATCTTACATTAACCTTTAAATCTTTACTGTCAATAGAACACAAATTACGTAAAAACTTACTATAACCTCGTAAGTCATTTCACTGAAATGACATAAAAATATTATGGAATTAATGTATTATATGTATGAATCATGTCTATAGGCTCATCAATCAGAATTCCAGAGAAATGAACAATGATAAGCAAATCCAGCCATCTTTGAAGTATTACCAAGTTTACGTCATACAAAATGCATAGTGTTATTTTAAAATACTAACACAACATAATTAAAAAATAATAAAAATTTAAAAATAAAATAAAATACTTGTTTTAAATATCTTTAAAATTATGTAAACCTATTTGCACATGTGTGTATGTGTTTGGGGGTATCGGTATGTGTGTGAAGGTAGAGGAATAGAACATATTTTAATTAAGAGCTAATTATCTTGGTTTATAACATTTACATATTTACATATTTAGACAAATGGAAGAAGGAAGCCTCCATTTATACTTTTGCCCTGGTCTATTCAAATATTAAGGGTGAGCCTGTCTCCTTCCAACTGTGGAAGATATTATTATTAAATTTTGCTAAAACTAAAATAATAATTAAAAGTATAAAAAGGCACTATTTAGAGAAAAAAATCCCATAATACCAGCATCATGAAGCAAAAATGCCCATTCTGACAGCTCTATCTTGTAATAAAGAAATTAAGTCATAGACTTAAGGCAATCTCCAAAAAGGAGATCAATCCCTAACCACACTCAAAATGATGTAATTGTGAAGGTCTGTTGACTATAACAAATGAATGAAATATTAACATATTAGTGCTATTTACCTCAAACATTTGCTAATGGACTGAGTGTATTCTGTGCATAAAAGAACTTCCCCACTCTTTTAGTTTAGTCTACCCAAAGCTAGGTGATCCAGAGTTGTATGATCTTTAATTAAATTGCACCTTTTTACCAATGACCTGGAATTAAAATTGAAATCTATTCTCTTTCTGTCTCTCTAGGTTACAAACCTGGGCTATTTCATACAACCAAAGACAAATAAGCCAGATATAGAGCCATTCCCAACACTGTTTTCCTTACCTACACACTGCAAATTCAGTCAGTCACCAACTCAAATTATTATTTCCTAAGACTTTTTAATTTAGTTCCTATAAAAAAATTATCATTCCTGTTTAGGGATCTATTGTACTAATCCCCTGTCTTGTCTACTCCTTGTAGTTTCATCTCCATGAGCTATTCACCAACCATCTTCCTTCTGTGGAGCAGTGGTTTTTAGACTATGGTTCCCATATCAGTAGCATAGCATCACTCAGGAATTTGTTGGAAATGTAAATTCTTTAGGTTCTACTGCAGTCCTACTGAGTCAGAAACTGTGGGGGTGGGGCCCAGCCATCTGTGTTCCAACAAGCCCTCCAAGTGATTATCATACCTGCTAAAATTTGAAAGCCAAGTTTCTAAAGTGAATTTTTAAAGGCAGAACCAATCATGTCACTTGCTTGCTTAAAACTCCTGTAGTGATTCCCTACCATATAAAGGATAAAGTCCAAGCTCTTAGGAAAATGTATGACCTTTCTGTTCTGTTTTTTAGTCCTTCTCTTTCCATTTCCTTCCTCCCACCCAGTGTTTTAGTCATATGAACATTCTGAAATATTTTAAACACACCCTGCCTTTTATGCTTTTTCCTAGTGTACCTCTTCCCACACACAATTTATCCACCTGGAGGAGTTCTAGTCATCTTTCCAGATCCAGCTCAAATGTCCCCTCTTGTAGAATGATATCTGAGGTCTAATTTCAATAATTTACTTACAGCCTATTCCAAGTTTCCCAGTCCCACCTACATAATTTCCGTGAGTTAACATTTTTAGATATCCAGCTCTTAAGAAAGAGATGAAGTATGTTTACTGGGTGCAAGGAGGTAAAGGTAGAGATAGAAATGGCACTGCTTATTCTACCTCCCATGTTCTTACTCCTGGTTCAAAGGTAAAGATTGCCATCTACCTCTTGGAATAGTAGTGACTCCTTGAGGATACTGATGGCTTCTCCCAGATGTTGGCTCAATGATTTAGTAGTGAATCCATCCCTATATTTATAGGACTCAAGGCAAGTGTACAAATGGAGACCAATATACAATGTATCTAAATATTTAGAAATTAAATAAATATTAATTTAATATTTATTATTAATTAATATTTAATAATATTATTAATATTAGAAATAAAACCAAGAACTTTAATAAAATACATTTCATCACTATGCTACCTTTAAAAATTTAATTTCTTTGGCACCTGGGTGGCTCAATTGGTTAAGCAACTACCTTCAGCTCAAGTCATGATCCTGGAGTCCTGGGATCGAGTCCCACATGGGGCTCCCTGCTCGGCGGGGATTCTGCTTCTCCCTCTGACCTCCACTTCTCCTGCTATCTCTCTCTCTCAAATAAATAAAATCTTTAAAAAATTTTTAATTTCTTAATGACAAATCAAATGCAATGATTTTTTAGATGACTGAAAGCTGGCAAAATATCAAAGACACTAAATGTAATATTCAAGGCGTATATGTGCGTGTCCTGTTAATGAGCTGGCAATGTCTATATGAGTAATAAAATAAAACAATTCATAAGACCACATATACATCCCATGAAATTTATATTTCTTGCCTTTATCAATATAATTATGTTGTTAGAATTGAGTTTTTTAATTAATTTGTGTGTTGTTGACAGTGATGACAATGATCCAAAGGTCTTAAAACAATATGAAATTTTTCTTTAAATGGCAGAAAATGCAATATATTTTATCAAAATTAAGTTAATATAAAAACAAAATTATTTTTATTTGTTTCAAAATTCTTTTTTAATATTCAAAATTATTTTTAAAAAAGTAACATGTATATAATATTAAATTTTAATTTCAGAATATTTTATTGAAGCTGATATTTTCTTAATTTTAAGTCTCATTTAACATTGCTTACCCTCTACTTGCCAATATAAAGAATTAAAAGCACACTTCACATGTGTTTTCTCTAGTCTTACATACATACAAATTTAAAATTGATACGAATTGTTTAATAATGCAATATGTACCGGAGTCACCATGCAAAATACCATGATAACTTGTATACACTTTCAAATCCACCAATTAAATATGGACAGAAGCAAGAAAATTGATGCTCGGCTTTACTCAGGAAAATGATTCTTGGCTATGTAAGGATTTAGTACATTTATCACAAGAGGAAAATTTTACTTATTTATTGTTTTTCTTACACTGTTCAAATTCCCTTTCTTGTCCCACCATACTTCAAAGCAAAATGTCTGCCTCCAACTGATTCCAAAAGCAGCTAAACCTGAAACTTTCATGGCATTTGAGCTCTATTGTCAAGGGCTTCTGTGATGTAGGAAGTGATGTACAAAATATTTTCCTGGAGCCTGAATCGTATGTTGATCATGAGAGTGGATGTTTAGGGTTATAGATTGCACGGAGCCAGTTCTGAAGTACAGATTCTAAGAGACAAGAGTTATATATGTTGGTGTGTTTGTGATTTGTGGGGCCCTCTAATCCATGGGTCCCAGGACAGAGACTTTCCTTGAGTCTGAGGGTGATACAATTTCCTTGGTCTAAGTGACACCCAGTCAGAACTGGACAAGTAGGGTTGAGTTTTAAGGTGTTATCCTAAGGAAATAACCCTAATAATCAGGGAGTTAAAATTTATATACATCTGCAATGCCTCTGATGTTCACTCCAAGAAAGGGGAAAAAAAAAAAAGTTTTATCTTCTATTCACCATCCTCTCACCCCACCCCAATCCCAGAAGACTGTTATATCAAAAGAAGTCTCATTTTTAGTTTAGTTCTCTTCCAAATGATCATTGATAAGAGAGACCTGACTATATTCTAAGAGACATATATTTAATGTTTTATGTTTAATATAGTCAATAAAATATATTCACGATCAATAAATCAGCATACTTTTATGATTGAGTTCCTTGGTACAGGTATCATTTGATTCTTTATGTTTGAGTCAAAACATATTCACTGAGCATCATAATTATATTACTTTGGTATATCTGTGGCCATAAATATAAAGGGAACTATGAAAAGAAAAACAAATTTGCAGATGAATGTTTTCACACATAAGCAGTGTGATGGCTAATTTCATTCATCAACTTGCCTGAGCTATTTGCTGAGCTGTTTGGTTAAACAATCATCTAGATGTTGCTGTAAGACTCTTTTTTTTTTTTTTTTTTTTTGTAGGTGGATTAACATTATCAGCCAATTGACTCTAAGTAAAAAGCAATTCTCTCAGTGTGAGTAGGCCTCATCCCATCATCTGGAGGCCTGAAGAGCAAAAAACAGGTTTCCTAGAGAAGGAAATCTTTCCCCAAGACTGTAACAAAGTAATCCTGCCTGATTCCATCCTGCCAGCCTGCCCTACAAAATTCAGGGTCAAGACATCAGCATCATCTCTTGCTTGAATTTATCATCAATCTGCCTTACAGATTTCAGACTTGCCATCCCCCAGAACTACATAAACAAATTCGAGAACACTGACTGACACAAGCAGATGTTTCCATCTTGTTTTATCCCGAATCCCAAGGTTAAATAATCACCAAGACATTGTAAACATACACATGTACTATATATCTTCTCTCTTTCTCCCATAGTATATTGTACAAACACTGTTTAGAATTTATGGCATAATACCATAATACCATGTAAAACCCTGTCTCCTATTCTGGACTGGGAGTGCCTTATGCACAGAATCTGTGTTATTCATTATTGTATTCCCTGAGGCCAGAAATTGCCAGCCACTTAATAAATGCTCAACAAATGCCTACCAAGTGATGGAGGAGGAAAATTAACACATAACTAGATCACCATATGTGACAGAAGACAAGAATAAGGCCTGGTGGAAGAGCAAGCAGAAAGAAGGAATGAGGAGGAGAGATCCAGTCTCCCTGAAGCTAAGATGCCACACGAGATGGTAGTCATCCAGCTTCCCCCAGCTCCCAGCACAGCCTTAATCACCTCAATCACAGCGACTTTGATAGCTCTGGCTAAGGAACTTGGTACCTGCAAGCAATTAACTTTAATAAGCCAGCAGGTGATTTCCTTAAAAGAACACTGACGAGTCAATTTGCTGACAGCAGCTCTAGATTCTCTGGTTACTCAGCCATGGCTTCCACCTCTGCCCTTATGAACCGAGTTGCAGTTGTGAGTAATGAATGAAAAAGTAGCCAGAGTGTGATTTTTTTTTTTTTTTTATGGTGAAACCAGTAGTCAGCTTTATGGCATGGCCACATATTATAAATAGTACCAAAAAGTCTTTTTAAGTTATGAATAAAAGCAAAATCCAACAAGGTGGCAATAGCTCACACTGGTGCAGCACTTTATGGTTTCCATAAATGTTTGTTAAATGAGTTGAGTGATATGATCATGTATTACAAAGAGTACCAAAAACACTTTTCACATTATGAATAAAAGCAAAGCCAACAAGTTGTAACAGCTCACATTGGCACAGCACTTTATAGTTTCCATAAATATTTGTTAAATAAAGTGATACAAAAGTGTTTTTGCCCATGTTAACCTGTGTGTATATATGTATGCATGCATATACATACATATATGTATATGTGTGTCTGTGTGTAAATATACATACTATATATATACACATATATATATATATACTACAATAGATACAGAGAACAATAGATAGTCTGCATATATATATATATATATATATATATATATAGTCTGTGTATAGTTGTTCTCTTTATCTATTATCCTCTTACCTAAGGCAGAATTGTGGGAATTATTCTAAACTCCTCTTTCCCCATAAATCAATACTCCCTAAATGTTGCAATTGCCTTATTGGTCTATTTTATTTACTTATTTACTTTAAATGCAGTGTCAGCCTAATGGGTCTCTCTGGTGTTGGTCTCAGGCATCATCTCTTCTACAACATCACAGCTTGTGTCCCCTCTCCAAGATATAAATATTATTCCACTTTCATGTTCAAAATTTTCAACAATTTCTCACTGCTCATTGAATATAGTAGAGTCAACTCTTACTCAGAGTTAAGATTTAAAAAAAAAGCAAAAATCACATTTTACTTAATATTAACATTGAATATGCCTTTAAATTGCCCAATAAATATAGTGTATCTCCCATTATATATAAAGCCTATATAATAATACATGTGTTTGTATATATAGTGGTTCATCATCTGTAACATAATAAAGAGAATGTAATCTTCATGAGGGCAGAGATTTTCATTTGTTTTTTTCAGTGGGGTACTGTAAGAGCCTAAAATAGGGCTTGCCAAAAAGTGAGTGGTCAACAACTACTTGTTAAATGAATAGGGAAAATAAAATAAAATATTAAAATATTAGGAACACAACAAGGATGCCCACTCTCGCCACTCTTGTTCAGCATGGTACTAGAAGTCCTAGAAACAGCAATCAGACAACAACAACAACAACAACAACAACAAAAATAAAAGGTATTCAAATTGGCAATGAAGAAGTCATACTCTCTTTGCAGATGACATGATACTTTATATGGAAAACCCAAAAGCCTCCACCCCCAAACTACTAGAACTTGTACAGCAATTCAGTAATGTGGCAGGATAACAAAATCAATGTACAGAAATCAGTTCCTTTCTTATACACTAACAATGAAAATATAGAAAGGGAAATTAGAGAATCAATTCCATTTACTATAGCACCAAGAACAATAAGATACCTGGGAATAAACCTAACCAAAACGGTAAAGGATCTGTACTCAAGGAACTACAGAACACTCGTGAAAGAAATTGAAGAAGACACAAAAAGATGGAAGAGCATTCCATGCTCATGGATCAGAAAAATAAACATTGTTAAAATGTCTATACTGCCTAGAGCCATCTATATTTTCAATGCTATTCCGATCAAAATTCCACCGGCATTTTCAAAGAACTGGAGCAAACAATCATAAAATTTGTATGGACCAGAAGAGACCCTGGATTGCTAAGGAAATGTTGAAAAAGAAAAAACTGGGGGCATCACATTGCCTGATTTCAAGCTTTACTACAAAGCTGTGATCACCAAGACAGTATGGTACTGGCATAAAAACAGACACAGACCAGTGGAACAGAGTAGAGAGCCCAGATATGGACCCTCAACTCTATGGTCAAATAATCTTCGACAAAGCAGGAAAAAATATACAGTAGGAAAAAGACAGTCTCTTCAATAAATGATGCTGGGAAAATTGGACAGCTATGTGTAGAAGAACGAAACTCAACCATTCTCTTTCACCATACACAAAGATAAACTCAAAATGGATAAAAGACCTCAATGTGAGGCAGGAATCCATCAGAATCCTAGAGGAGAATATAGGCAGTAACCTCTTCGACATCAGCCACAGCAACTTCTTTCAAGACATGTCTCCAAAGGCAAAGGAAACAAAAGCAAAAATAACTTTTGGGACTTCATCAAGATCAAAGCTTCTACACAGCAAAGGAAACAGTCAACAAAACAAAGAGACAACCCATGGAATGGGAGAAGATATTCACAAATGACATTAGATACAAAAGGCTGATATCCAGAATCTATAAAGAACTCCTCAAACTCAACACACACAAAACAGATAATCATGTCAAAAAATGGGCAGAAGACATGAACAGACACTTCTCCAATGAAGACATACAAATAGCTAACAGACACATGAAAAATTGTTCATCATCATTAGCCATCAAGGAGATTCAAACCCAAACCACATTGAGATACCACCTTATACCAGTTAGAATGGCCAAAATTAGCAAGACAGGAAACAACGTGTGATGGAGAGGATGTGGAGAAAGGGAAACCCTCTTACACTGTTGGTGGGAATGCAAGTTGGTGCAGCCACTTTGGAGAACAGTGTGGAGATTCCTCAAGAAATTAAAAATAGAGCTACCCTATGACCCTACAATTGCACTATTGGGTATTTACCGCAAAGATACAGATGTAGTGAAAAGAAGGGCCATCTCTGCCCCAGTGTTCATAGCAGCAATGGCCACAGTCGCCAAACTGTGGAAAGACCCAAGATGCCCTTCAACAGATGAATGGATAAAGAAGATATGGTCCACATATACAATGGAGTATTATGCCTCCATCAGAAAGGATGAATACCCAACTTTTATATCAACATGGATGGGACTGGAGGAGATTATACTGAGTGAAACAAGTCAAGCAGAGAGAGTCAAGTATCATATGGTTTCACTTACTTGTGGAGTATAAGGGATAACATGTAGGACATTGGGAGATGGAGAGCAGAAGTGAGATGGGGGAAATCAGAAGGGGAGACAAACCACAAGAGACTGTGGACTCTGAGAAACACTAAGGTTTTGGAGGGGAGAGAGGTGGGGGGATGGGTGAGCCTGGTGGTGGGTATTATGGAGGGCATGTATTGCATGTAGCACTGGGTGTGGTGCATAAACAATGAATTTTGGAACACCGAAAAAAATACTACAATGAAATGGAAAAAAATAAAATATTATTTAAATTATTTTGTCTCTCTCAGGTAACACATGTACTAATGAAGTAACAAAAATCAATCCTGTATAAGGGGCTATATGAGAAAATTTACATTTCTTTATACACACTACACACAGTCTTTCATGTTATGTGCCATCAGTCCTGCTCTTGGATTTAATGCTTCAGCAAATGAAATTATTCAATGTTTCCAAGCATTCTGTGCTCTCACCTTTATCGCCTAAACTTGCACTTTGGTCCCTCAAGCCAATTCAAATGTCCTATACCCTCAAAAGATCTTACTTTCATTAAATATTTAACTTAATTACATTTTCACTGTTTTCTCATGGGTCTTTTTTTATCAGGTTCTAAGGTCTTTTGAGTGTAAAATCTATTTCTCTTTAATAGTTATTTCCATAGCCTGATGCCTGGCATATTGATGGATATACATGGAGTGTCTGACTTATATTAAGTGTATATCCACCTGTCCATTGGTCTCTTTATCTGCTGTACTTAGTATGATCCCTTACTCATGCTGGATGTTCTTTCTGGTTCCATTAAGTATATTACCTTAAGTCTATATGACCTATTTACCTTAAATAGGTCATATAGACTTCTGACCCTACAGTTATCATCTGATAATGCCCGTTTTGCTCTTTAGGAGCAAAAATTATTTCAATAAATTAATGAGCATGTAATCTTAGCATCAAAGTCAGATTGCAGTAAGCATTTTTTCATCCAGTGTTCAGGCTACCATGTAGCACATGGGACATCCGTATTACCACCTCAGGAAAATGTCTATGTTCAGAAATATTGCAAAGAGACCAAGGTGACCAACAGTTAGATGATCTTGGAGAATATCTGCTGTAGCAGATCCTGGTGATGCTCATATCTGACATATGGGCAAGAAACTGATGTGAACAGGTCAGATGTACATAATCTGAATCTTTTTATTTTGCAAATGTGTGTTTCCCAGAGAGCTCCTCCAGGGAAGGGGGGGTGTGTGACTTTGCTGTGGGAAAAGGGAGACATGTTCTCTGGCCTCGTGGTAGCAGATGAGCAGATAGTAATCTTTAGACGCTTACATTTCAACTGTGAAATGAGTGCAGGCACTTAGAAAGCAGTTCCATAATGAGGGTCAAAGGAACAGGTGAAAGCAGAGGGTGGAGGGGGAAAGAATAAAGTTTCCTGGTGGTTAAGTAGTTGCTAACACACGTACATACACATATGCATTCATATAAATAAAAAGCTCAATGAAGAATACCCCTTCCCAAGTATTAAAAGTTTACTCTGATTTAGGAGGTGTTATTATGTCAGTAAACATATTGGAAAGACCTCTCTCCTCATCTTACCTTCAATTAAAAAAAAAAAAAAAAGGAGAGTATAAGAAGGAGAAATGAGCTCCTCCCTATTAGGATTTCTTGAAGATAAGTTGAGGGGCTGTTCTAGAAGTAACAAGGTAAAGATGGTCATCGCTTACATATCACTGCCTTCCTTCCTCCTGCCAATCACCCACTATACTTGTTGGCTCCCACATCCTGGTTTATAAACAGTTGGAGGGTGAAGCAGAACTTCATCTTTGGAAGAACAAAGACATTCCATCCTTTCGCCTGCAGCAAGATGGCAGGACTCCTGCTGTCCAGGCCAGGCTGGACTTCTGGTCAAAAATTGTGCTTCAGGCTGCCTTCAGCAAGACAGGGCCCTCCGCTCCCTCACATGACTAAGGAAAATCAAAGGAAGATAGGAAAAGAAGGTCTCCAGGCATCTCTGAGACCTCAGCTCTCCAGAACGGAGGTTGACCAGGACTTGTAAATGGCTTGCTTACCACAGGGCAATACCTAATAGGGCTAAACTGAGGACATAAAAAGTCCCTGGTGAGCCTGGGGCCAGACCCATGGGGATTTTTATTTAATTGGTCTGAGTAAAGAAGACTTTTTTAACTGTTCCCAAGTTAGCCAAATATACAAACAGTATAAATAGGATAAAGAACCACTGTGTTATGGGGCCAGCATGAGAGCTGGAACATTTCAGGCATCTGGTCTTCTGACAGTCAGACTATTGGCTTTCCTGGTGGAAAGAAATCCTAGTGGGTAACTTTCTGGAAGGTGACTTACATACATGGTTTATAGGTGAGGCAATCTGATTTACAAAAGAGTGATAAACTCTAGAGCAATGGTTTTAAAATGTGTACCCCAGAGGTTGTGCTAGATGACCCATGAAGATATAGAAGAAAATAATTGAACTTCTTTGTATTTTCTTACCATTAATTTTTTTCCTTCTGTCCTAATTTTTTCCTTTCCTTCTGTATGCTTTAAAATATGCATGACTTATTAGTCATGCATATAGTCATGCATATATATATATATATATATATATATATTTATAAATTAAAAAAAATGTTAGGGGAATATCTTTAACAATATTTCATTGATAAGCACAAATGATTTTAAATGTTTGTAAAGCACTGTTTTAACAAAGCACTCTGATTCTTTACTGTAAGTTCTACTGAGAAACCTATGATAACTGGTCAAGTTCAAAGAGGAACTAGAGGTTTCCTCCACCCAGGTACCTGGTAAAACTAATTAGCATTCTGGACTGCTATATTTAAAAAAAAAAAAAAAAAAAAAGGCCAGAAAAGGGCATCCTCCCTCTGCTGGGGTGTGATTGTGAGACCACGAAAAAAAGGTGGAAACAGCAAGAGGGCCTCTTCATCACTATTGTTAACAATAATAGCAACAAAAGAAGTGCTACCATTTATTTAATCCCTAGTAAGATCAAACACTGTGCAAGCCACTTTTCTGGCATTATCATTAATCCTCATGATGACATGCCCATTTCACAGACAAAGAAAAATGTTCCAAGATAATACATGATGCAGTAGGGATACTTTACTCCAAAGTCAGTATTCTTGACACTAAATCATGTTGTCTTGAGAGAATGTCATGAGTGACATTGGGAAACAGTGAGAGAAGTTATGTATGATAGTCCTTCAGGACATTATAATCTAACCAGATTGTATTTATCAGCTTTTTTTCTTTTTTTTTTAATTTAAATCCTAAACTATGGCCAGTGTCTTTATAAACAGGGAATTTGTCCTGGCTTTTTAGGCATCAAGTAGAGAGACTACATTTCCCTTAGCTGTAAGTATGACATCCAAGTTAAAAGAAGTGTGACACCTACTAGGAGCCCCAAGCCCTCTAGCTAAATGTATTTTTTTCCATTACAAGGAAAAGTCAGGTTTATTAACACCCTCTCTTAAACATGTACACATCTTTAACAGTTTCAAGTACACTCTGTATTCACCTTTTCCACAGACCATCCTTCTAAGCTTATGGTTCTAAAAGCTCTGACAGCAATGGTAAACTCCTAAGGACACTTCTTAAGGTCTGTCTTCACTCTCTAAGTCTTAACTCATAGGCACAACTGTGAACCAGAAAGGAATTTATCAGCAGAGTAATAAGGCTCATATCTGTTCTGACAGAAAAGTGTAGCTGTTGAACAAATCCAGACTTGGCACCCATGTTCCTGTTGAAGTTTGGCATCAATATCCCTCTTCAGGTTTGAGAGCTGGATGACCCCACCAAGGTCAATGTCCCTTCTGTCCAATCATGGTGTGAGAACAGAGGATTTCTGAAGTCTTTTCTGCTCTAACATTCTTGGTGCTTAGCCATTCCCTTTGATTTTCATGGACTTCCTCTTTGTTCTGCTCTCATCCAGCAAGAAAGAATAAAGAGAAGGGAGAGGAGGGCATAGAAAGGAGCCACTGAATAGATCATAACACTATAACTATGTGAATATAAAATCAGCTGTTTCCTTTTTTTGCAAGTTATAAGATACATGGCATTTATTTTCAGAGATGTAAATTTTGTCATTTGATTTTTTTGAAAAATTTTTGAAGTATTTATGACCATTAGGAAGATGTTGCCATTTTTACTTTTTTGTCGTTGCTTAAATTCCATTCAGCCCACAACCAAAGACTCTTGAGATCTTATTCTCAGAGCAACAACAGGTGACTCTTCACGAAAAAAACACAGTATATCAAAAGATGTCTCCCATTTGAAGATGTTCACCAGCTAGAGAGATTTGGGCTTAACTCCTCTGCTCAAACCTATAGGGAAAAGTCTTAGCAGCTCTTTCGACTCTCAATTGGAATATTTGTGTGTATCTCTCCAGTTACACATTTCTGAGCCACATGTGAACACTTCAGTGCATCTTTGCAATATCACGACATAGAAAGAAAGTAGATGAGAGGCATACTGGGCAAGTTGGTTTGTCAAGTTAACACACAGTGAGCATCTGATGTTTTTCCTTTCTGTTATAAAAAATAAAAATAAAAACACTTTGTGAGCAGCTTGTTTTTTAAACCAACAAAACATTTGCCTGAGCTTATCAGAAATTCCTCCTTCCTTCAGTGCCACCACTGCCTTCATTCTCCTTCTCAGCCTATCTGGTTGGAAATCAACCACTTTCCAGAATCCTCCCTTCCTAGAGTCCTGCTAAGGTGGTTTTCCTGGTGCTCTCTACTTGCATGCCCAGGACCATTGCAGGCTCCCAGTCAATCTCACAAATTCAGCAAGCATCTCGGCAGGACTAGCTAAAGTATCAGCAGGACTTGGAGTTAAGTTGTGTTTCAACTACATCTAAGGTTTACAGTGCCAGCAATGAGCCCTGAGTTTCCACGGAGCCCTGGAGAAGCATCATGCTGGAACTCAGCTGTATGTGGGTCCAGGTTATAGGCCTTTCTGCCTTGATCTCTGCTTTATAACCCACCTAATGACTCTCCTCCTACCTCAGTTTCTTTCTAGAACTGGGGGCTGCATTTAACCCAGTCCCTTTGTTGTGGTTCTTACGTCTTATCTGGTTTTTGACTGCTTTCAGATCCCAGAAATGGAATGAGAATTCTGTTCCCTATATTCCAGATCATTGCTTGGAGGTCCTGGTTCTAACAGATAGGTTTCATAAAACTGATCTCTTCCCTATTTCCTACCTGGAATCTTTCCATGTGTTGCCTTACTACCAGACTGTGCTACCTAGGACAAAGACTGGTTTTCTCTTTGAACATGGTGTCTCAATTTCTTTGTCATAGCCCAATTCTGTAGCTGCATTAGATTTCCTCATGAGGTGAGGACCTGTTTCCAACATGCCTTGAGGTTGAGTCCACTGTCTTTGAGAAAACCTTTTTGCTATTCCCTCCATTTTGCTGACAAGAGGGCTCTGTATGTATTTCAATCAGTAATAAATTATTGTTCAAGTTTTACTGAATTTTTACATAAAGTATAATAATATTGGTCTGCTAGGCCAGGAGCAGCACACTGGTAACCTGATGTAGTCTACCAGGCTATTTCCTTAGGAAAGGAATTTGTATTCCTTATACACCTAAAGAGCCACAGGCTCTACTACTCTCTATTGCTTTATACCTCACATTTTCATGGAGGGGTATTCTTACCAGCTTAGCCTCTAAAGGCATTTAATTTTTTTTAAGTTTTTTATTTTAATACCAGTATAGTTAACATACAGTGCTATTTTAGTTGCAGTTGCACAATACAGTGATTCAATAATTCTATACATTGCTCAGTGTTCATCATGATAAGTGTACTCTTTAATCCTCATCCTGTATTTTGCCCATCCCCTCACACACCCTCCCTATGGTAACCATCAACTTGTTCTTTATAGTTAGAGTCTGTTTCTTGGTTTGTCCCTCTTTCCTTTCCTCCTCCTTCCTCCTCTTCTTCTCCTCCTTCTTCCTCTTCTTCTTTTTCTTCCTCCTCCTCCTCTACTTCAACTTCCTCCCCCTCCTCCTCCTCCTTTTCTTCTTCTTGTTTAAGATTTAATTTACTTACCTGCGAGAGAGAGAGAGCACAAGCAAGGGGAGCGGCAGAGGAAGAGGGACAAGAGGCTCTCTGCTGAGCAAGGAGCCGGACATGAGACTTGATACCAGGATCCAGGGATCTGGACCTGAGCTTAACTGACTGAGCCACCCAGATGCCTCTCTCTTTTTCTTTTTCCTTTGCTTGTTTATATTTTGTTTCTTAAATTCCATGTATGAGTGAAATCATATGGTATTTGCCTTCCTCTGTCTTATTTTACTTAGCATTTTATTCTCTAGCTCCATCCATGTCATTGCAAATGGAAAGATTTCATTCTTTTTATGGCTGAATAATATTCCTCTGTGTGTGTGTGTGTGTGTGTGTGTGTGTGTGTGTGTGTTTGTGTGTGTGTGTGTGTGTGTGTATCACCTCCTCTTTATCCATTCATCTATTGATGGAGATCTGGGCTGCTTCCGTATTTGGCTATTGTAAATAAGGCTGCTGTAAACATTAGAGTGCATGTATCCCTTTGAATTAGTGTTTTTGTATCCTTTGGGTCCATGCCCAGTAGTGCAATTTGCTGGATCCTAGGGTAGTTCCATTTTTAACTTTTTAAGGAACCTCCATAGTATTTTCCACAGTGGCTGCACCAGTTTGTATTCCCACCAACAGTGCCCAAGTGTTCCTATTTCTCCACGTCCTCTCCAATACTTGTTTCTTGTGGTTTTGATTCTGCTAAAGGCATTTACATTTTTAAGCTTTTGGAGGCATTCTAAAAGCTTCTTCCTACCACTATACTACTTCCATTTTTTCCTTTCAGTTCTACCTTCATATTCCAATGTAGCTAAGCAAATTTTTACAAGGCTCTAGGTCATTCTTGATGGAGTGTGAGCACACCCATGCTGCCCATCTGTACATGACTACAGTTTCATCTGAACAGGAGACATTTCTGTTATTTTTTCTTTTAATTAAAATCCTAAATTATGGCCAATGTCTTTGTAAATAGAGGATTGGTGCTGGCTGCTCACTGTCAATCCCCTTCACTCTGGCATTCGTGGCCTAAATCCTCAACACTCAGACTGCCTGAGGAACCATCAGGATTAACCCCATAAAACCCTTTGTCCCTGTTTACTTGAGCCACCATAAGAAGTCCACTACTCAGGTTATACAGATTCTCTAATCTAATCCAATCAAACCCCTCCTTAACATCTCACAAGCCTTCCACCATATCCTCTGGAAATCATTAACAAAATCAGCTGAACACCTCTTGAACTTTTTGCTCTGATGCTTGATTTCCCCTTTAAGGAATCTCCTATAAACCTCTCAAGGGTGACTATTTTCTCTTCTAAACCCCTCTGCTATTGACCTACAGTTTGGTGGGTTATAGTCCCTCCTTATCACTTCCTAATTTATTTTCCCTTCTCCTCCAACTCCCCAAAGCTCTTTTGAATCTTGAGCTATCACACTCTATTGTGACTACTTTGACCTTTCACACTAATCTACTGCTTCCTTCTTCCACTAAACATGAGTTTCTTAAGAGAAGGGACTGGACATGATTTGTTCACTGCTGATTCTGCAGACCTAAGATATAATAGATGATAAGTAAATATTTCTTTAAGGAGTAAATTAATGAAATCCATCCAATGTACCTTCTTTCCTTACTTTGATCTCCTAAGTCAATATTCTTTTGTCAAAGGTACCAGTCCTTGGGGCGCCTGGGTGACTCAGTGGGTTAAGCTTCTGCCTTCCGCTCAGATCATGGTCTCAAGGTCCTGGGATCGGGCCCCACATCAGGTTCTCTGCTCAGCAGGGAGCCTGCTTCCCCTTCTCTCTCTGCCTGCCTCTCTGCCTACTTGTGATCTCTCTCTGTCAAAATAAATAAATAAAATTAAAAAAAAAAAAAAAGGCCAGTCCAGTCACCAAAACTGGTGACATTACCTCTTTGTTTCCAGAATCCTCAAATACTGCTCAGGACTCCTCTTATTCCTTGATATTACAGCCACTCATTTGTTACAATTGTCCATGTCTTATCTTGAAAGTAGCTCCTTCAGTATCTGAATCCTTCCTTCCTCCATCTCTAATTTTTCCTTTCCCTCCCTCTTTTGTTTCTTTCACCTCCAGCTAAATGTTTTCAGTGTTTTGTTCTCTGATGTTTCCCTTTCTGTCTTTTCATTTTCTTTTTGGGTGACATCTATTTCCATGAATGAAACATAAATCTGTGTTTTTAGCCCTACCCTTTATTATATGTCTCAATCCCTCATCTTTAACTCCTTTGAGATATCTATACATATATCCCACTCATATTTCAGATTAAACTTCTTTAATCATCTTCCCTCCAAACCTTGTATTTTCACCTGTTTCTCTATATACGATAATGAAGTCATGATACTCCTAGTCACCCACAGTCAAAATTTCATAATCATCTTGAATTCCTCCCTCATCCTTTCCCCCATATCCAATTGGTTATGTAATCATGTCACTACCACCCATAAGTCTCTGATGTTAATTTCTTCTTTCTACTCTACAATCACTCTTAACTAAGATATTCTTTACCTCTTGAATAGATTACCCTAATATTCCATGCCTCTTCTTGAGAAAAAATGGTTTCTCTAGAGAACATCCTTGATTTTGTCACTTCCCTTCCTCAAAAACCCTCATAACAGCCACAGTACACACAAAACACATTCCACATTCTTTGGAAAGGGCCTCCGTGATTTAGCTAAAATACAGTTTTCTAAAATTCTTTCTTACTCACTTTTTCACATTTAGTTTATTCTTCAGTTATGAACTAGCTAGTATTCCCAATTTGGTCTAATATTTTCTCCTTTTCCACTGCTGCTTTTCTTGTTTGTTTATCTGTTTGTTTTACAGTTAACATTCCCTCCCACCACTCTATCCAATGCCCCCATCTTGCTAAATCCTATACTCTTCTACAAATGGAAGCAATGGCATTATAGCTAATACTTCAAATTATACTCTTGCTCACAGGTACTGGCCTAGAGCACTTTGCCTTATAGCCATAAGGAAGAATTAGGAAGAACTAAGTTCATAAAGAAATCCTAAATGTTAGTCCCTTGCACAAGACTTTCTATAACCATCGTACTTATTTATTCTTGATTAAAAAAAGAAAAAAAAATCCCAGCAAGAACTAGAATTGTGACCCTGATAGTGAATAATGGCACACATGCAATGCCTTGCAAAGAAAACAACAGCATAATTTAATAGCATATGTTGTCTCTAACTGTCCATTGCCAGCAATACATTTTGCTCTATATAGTCTAGATTCCCAGTTTCAAGGGTCTTTATTCCTATCAGACAAAAGTGCTGTAATGAGAATAAGCCAAGAAGGGAATGATATAGGCAACAAGCCAAGAAGCACATGTTAGAGCAGCCTAGTCAGGGAAGCAAAGGAACAAATAACTGAAATTAAGGAAAAAAAAAAAAAAAAAAAAAAAAAAACTAGATTTTTAGATTCAGGAGCAGTCTCATAAATCAGACTTGAAAATTTAATTTGAGGGCTTTTCTCCACCTTACATCATTTTTTTCCCTCCTGGAGTTGTGCTACAGGCCTGAACAGAGGAAGTGGAATGTAATTAATCTATGCAATCTGCTTCATTAATGGATTGCTACTTTCTGTGTTCCCTCTAGTCAAGAATAGGTTTCTAAAAATGCTCTCTGGCAACAATGCTACACACGGTCTAGATCCATGGCAGAAGAAACCCTGAAATACTTCCATGAAGAGAGTACATGTTTGCTATTGACCGATAAAGAAATTTAGTTACTTAGCTCATTAACTGTTCTGACTACAAATACTACTCATGCTTTTTTATCAATTAACACTTGTCCAATCAAACCTGATTTGTTACATTGATTACATATTGAGATGTCACCACAAAATACTGAGATGTGAAGTTCCCTTTGCAGTTCACAAATGGTCCTAAGACCCCTAGAAAACACACAGTGATGTGCATTTCCATACCCACAGCAAACATGCCATTAATCTGTACTAATAAAGGGGAACAGCAGGCTAATCATAGTTCATTTATATTTGGCTTTGGAATGTGTTATGTGGTTGGCAGAAGATTTACCTTACTAATTATGTCTTATTTAAATTAATAATACAGTTAATTTGCATTCCCTTAGCACACACTAGGTGACAGTGAAAAGAAATATGCTAAGTGATGAGGGGAAATCACCTTCGAATTTAAAAGCTTCTCTGATAATGTGTGTGTATATGTGTGTTGACATTGTATATATATTTAGAATAAAAATCCTCAACATAGGAGGCAGGAAGAGTTAAAATTATGTATGAAGATTCCTGTTACTTACTGGCTAATTTGCATAGTCTTTGTTTCACTGTAGTTCTTCTTTCCTTTTGAGACTAATAAATTAGGGCGTTAAATCTTTAATTAACAAATACGTGTGTAAGGCATCCACTATATGCTGAACACTGTGCTTGATGTTGTGAAAGGATATGAAGAAATACAGTCTATTTTCTGCCTTAGGTTCTAAAAATCTGGAGGTAGAAATATTAAGAGACCCATCCCTGATATGCTGTTGTTGATATTTGCCTTGTTTCTACAGATAGTAGAAACCATCTCATATATATCCTCTTCTTCAAACCTGAATTGCTGATGTAGGGAAAATGGTAGTAATTTATAGATTTACTTTTGAACAGAGTCAAGAAAGTTGAGATGGCATATCTGATTTCCCAGCAAATGAAGTCCATGAGCACAGGAGACCCATGTATCTTCGTTAAAGCTTATAGAGTTTTAACCTCACCCACACTAAAATAAAGAGTAAGTAACATCCTCCAGCAATTCAACACAGCATAATAACACTGCTCAACTATTCCACTTTTGATACCTTCCCAGATAAACCCAGACATTTGGTCACCTTGTCAGATATGAAGATTCTATTATCCCTCAGCTGAATAAAGCAACTGATAATGTAATTTTGACCCACCTGCTTTTGGAAACAATTGTTCAAAAGTGGATATGGAAAGCAAATCTTGTTCTACAATTCACAAATGTATTTACCTGACAGATTGTAATACAGATTTTTATGTCTCTCACTTTTAGCATAAGTATTACATAAGCCCTTGCAAGTTCAGCTAAGAAATACCAGAGTTTCTTCTATTATTCATTTCTGATTAGTTAGTACTTTGAGCCAATATATATTAATGCATTTCCTTATGACATTAAAGGGGAAAAAAAAACAGATTTAAAACTCTTCTAGATTGAGGGGAGGATGGTGGCTGAGTAGGGGGACCTTAGGTTTGCCTCATCCCACGAATACAAGTAGATAACTAACAAATCATCCTAAATACCTCAGAAATCAATCTGAAGACTGGCACAGCAAATTTCACAATTAAAGGTAGAGAAAAGACCACATCAATGAAGGTAGAAAGTGAGGAGACATGGTTTGGGAGAGAAAAAGATTGTGGCTACTGTGGTAGGGAGGGATCTACAGTTGCAGAGATGGGCAAGAGATAGACTAGCACACAGGAGAGCACATGGGGAAACCAATTCCCTATAGCAATTGGCTTGGAAAGCAAGAAGGGCCAGAACTTCGTGAGTTCTTGCAACCAGCCCAACAAGGGTGGGGCCCTAAGCCTTGAGTTGTTTTATTATTATTATTATTATTATTATTATTATTATTATTTTATTGTTATTTTAAAGTAGGCTCCATGCTCAACTTGGACTCCAACACAGCTTGAACTCATGACCCTGAGATTCAGACCTGGGCTGAGATGAAGAGTTGGACACTTAACTGACTAAGCCACTCAAGCACCCATAAAGCCTTGAGTTTTAAAGATCAGTGTGCTTGGCTCTGGGAGAACCCAGAGGACAGGAGTGTTGCTCTTGGATAAAAGGAAAGGCAAACACCCTGCAGACATACAGCGTGGAAACAGATCTGAAGAGTACCTGGGGCATATAGTGGGCAGGTTAGTTGCTCATCTTGGAGTGTGCTCCAGAGAGGCACTGTTCATGGAGAGAGTCCTCTGGGAACAAAGGAACTGTTTGGTGCTATTTCCCTTCCCTACCCCATAGTTTAAACACAGAGTCACCTACAGAATCAAGTGCCAACACTCACTACCTAACTTGCTTACACCAAGCCCTCCCCGACGCCCAAGCTCTGGTGGAACTGCACTTCCCAGTCCCACTTGCCTCAGTCCCAGTGCAGCAGGCCCTCTCCCCTAGAAGATCACCCCAAACCCCTGCTCAGACTGCAACTCCCATCACAGGAGTTTTGCAGATACTTGGTTGTGGTGGTGGTGGCCACAGGTCTCATTTCCAAACAGACCAAAGATACCCAGATAAAATGCACCAGATCCAGGCCAGGGAAGAACCATTACCCACAACAGGCAAATAGAACCTCTATAGAAGACTGACTTAAAGGATGAAATGTCCAGGAAACAACAGCAGAGTACATGCAGCACACATTGGTGGCATTCCCTTAAGCACCAGGTCCTGAGGAACAGGGGACACTACACTATAGGACAATACAGGACCTCTTTTTCACAAGGCTATTACTCTCAAGAATAGGAGACATAGCTGACTTTCCTAATACAGAGAAGCAGGCACAGAGACTTAGACAAAATGAGAAGACAGAGAAATTTGTCCAAAATGAAAGAATAAAATAAGACCACAGCTGGAAATCTAAGTAAAACAGATATAAGGACCATGCCTGATAGAAAATTTAAAACAATAATCATAGAGATACTCACTGGACTTGAGAAAGAGTGGAGGACATCAGTGAGACCATTTACACAGCGATAAAGAATAACTTAACAGAGATAAAGTGCTGATAAATAAAATCAGAAACATGCTTGATGGAATGAATAAAAGGCTAGAAAAAGCAGAGGAATGAATTAATGACCTAGATAACAGAAAAATGGAAAGTAATCATGCTGAACAAAAGAGAGAAAAAGAATGATGCAAAATGAGAATAGATTTAGGGAACTCAATGACTCCATACAACATAACAATAATAAAAATAAGATTTTAGGAGTTCCATAAGAAGAAGAGGGGACAGAGAATTTATTTGAAGCAATAATAGCTGAAAGCTTCCCTAATCTAGGGAAGGAAAATATATCCAGATTCAGAAGCACAGAGAAATCTCACAAAATCAATAAAGGCAGATCTACACCAAGACACATATTATAATTAAAATGGCAAAAAAAATTTCTTTATGACAAAATTAAAAATAATTAAAATTAAAAATATAAAAGCAGAAAGACAAAAGGTGACAATTACATGCAAAGAAACTCTGTAAGGCTATCAAAGTTTCAAAAGACACTTTCCAAGCCAAAAAGGAATGATAGATATAAAAAACCTGCAGCCAAGAATACTCTATGCAACAAAGCTATAATTCAGAACAGAAGGAGAGATAAAGAGTTTCCCAGACAAACAAAAACTAAAAGAATCCACGACCACTAAACCAGCCCTGCAAGAAACATTAAGGGGGACGCTGAGCAGAAAACAAAGACAGAAATGACAATATGAAGGTAGGAAAAACAAAGATAGTAAAAATGAATATTTCTGTAAAGAATCAGTCAAGGAAATCACAAAATAAAAATATATAAAGTATTACACCTTATACCTACAATGTGGGGATAACAGCAATAAAGAACGGGTTCAAATTTAAATGACCATCAACTTAATATAAATTGCTGTTTGCAGAAGATATTATATACAACCTAATGGTAGCCGCAAACCAAAAACTACTATTAATATGCAAAGGATAAAGAGAAATATACCACAATATATCACTAAATAAAATCAGGAAAGGATAAAAGAGAGAAAAACAAGATTGGAGAAAATCTCCTAAAAACTACAAGTAATAAAATGGCAATAAATACACATCTACCAATAATTATTTGAAATGTAAATGGACTACACACTCCAATCAAAAGACATAAGGTGACAGAATAGATCAAAAAACAAGACCCACCTATATGCCACCTACAAGAGACTTACTTTAGACGTAAAAATACCTGCAGATTCAAAGTGAAGGGATGGAGAAACATCTTTCATGCAAGTGGATATCAAAAGAAATCCTGGGCAGCAATACTTATATTAGACAAAATAGACTTTAAAACAAAGACTATAACAAGAGACAAAGAAGGGCACTATATAAGAAGAAAGGGGAAAATCCAATAAGAAGATATAACAATTGTATATATTTATTCATCAACATGGTCACAATGAAACAGTTAATAACAAAAATAAAGTCATTAACCTAATAATACAAGAGTAGTAGTCGTAGGGGAGTTTAACACCCCACTTAGATCAATGGACAGATCATCTAAATAGAAAATCAACAAGGAAATAATGGTTTTTGAGTGGCATGCCAGACCAGATGAATTTAATAGATATAGATATACTCAGAACACGCCATTCTAAAATAGAATACAGACTCTTTTCAAGTGCACATAGAACATTCTCCAGAATAGATCACATATTAGGCCACAAAACAAGCCTCAAAAAATTTAAGGTATTGAAATCATACCATGCATCTTTTCTGACCACAATGCTATGAAACCAAAAGTCAGCACAAGAAAAAAATCTGGAAAGACCACAAATACATGGAGGTTAAAGAACAATGAATATGTCAACCAGGAAATAAAGGAAGAGATTAAAAAGTACATGGAGACAAATTCAAATGAAAATACAATGGTACAAAACTTTTGGGACGTAACAAAAGAGGTTCAAAGAGGGAAATTTATAGCAATATAGGCTTACCTCAAGAAACAAGAAAAATTCTCAAATATACAACCTAAACTTACACCTAAACGAGGTAGAAAAAGAAGAACAAACAAAACCTAAAACCAGCAGAAGGAAATAAGTAACAAATTTTAGAGCAGAAATAAATAATACAGAAACAAATCAAGACAATGGAGCAGACCAATGAAACCAGGAGCTGGTGCTTTGATAGATAGATAAATAAATAAATAAATAAATAAATATAAATAAAATTGATAAACCTCTACCCAGACTCCTCTGACTTCTTTCAGAAGAAAAAGAGAAAGGTCCCAAATAAACAAAATCACAAAGGACAGAGGAGAAATAGCAACCAATACTGAGAAACACAATCAATTATAAGAAAATATTATGAAAAGCTATATGCCAACAAGTTGGACAAACAAGAAAAAAAAATGAATAAATTCCTATAGACATATAAACTACCAAAACTGAAATAGGAGGAAATAGAAATTTTGAACAAAATAATTAACAGCAAAGAAATTGAATCAGTAATCAAAAAAGTCCCAGCAAACAAAAGTCCAGGACCAGATGGCTTCACAGGTGATTTCTATCAACCATTTAAAGAGAGTTAATACCTATTTTTTCTAAAACTATTTCAAAGAATAGAAAAGGAAGGAAAACTTCCAAATTCATTTTATGTGGCCACCATTATTCTGATACCAAAACCAGAGAAAGACACAAAATAAAAAGGAAATTTACAGGTCAAGGTCTGATAAACATAGATGCAAAAAGCCTCAACAAAACAGTAACAAACTTAATCCAACAACACATTAAAAAAAAATAATAATAATTCACCATGGTGTGCCTAGGTGACTCAGTCAGTTAAGCATCTGACTCTTGATTTCTGCTCCATATCATGAGATTGAGCCCCACATCAGGTTCAGTGCTGGGCATGAAGCTTGCTTAACATTCTCTCTTTCCCTCTCCCTCTGCTCCTTCACTCCCACTTTGACACACACAATCTCTCTCTCAAAAAAAAAAAAAAAAAAAAA